>NW_028261389.1:72236618-72501618 GCF_051295495.1 Thamnophis sirtalis
GGGGGAGAGAGGGGGGAGAGAGAGACAGACAGACAGAGAGGCAGTAACAGATGCAGAGAGAGACAGAGAACAACAGAGAGACAGAGAGAAAGACAGACAGAGAGAGAGAGAGAGAGAGAAAGGGAGAGAGGGGGGAGGGATGGAGGAGAGAGAGAGTTGATTTTTTTCCCTATCATTAATAATTACATGATTATTTGATTTTATATTTTTGAAGAGGAAATGCTGATGTCCAAAGGGACAGCAGTGTGGGGAAGGTTGTTTTTTTAAAAAATATTGTTTTGGATACAGTGGTATTTATTTAGTATTGACTAGAGATTACATCGCCTCTGATGATTTAGATAGATGGGAAGCTTAACCCCTTTGCCTACACTGGAGATCCCAGTGTTGCTAAATATTCTCCAGTGTTTGCAAACTTGCCTGAAATCCCTCAGCACTTCTAGGAAGACTTGAAGAGAGATGTTATACTTAAAACCAATCGGGAAATGGTTTCCTGAAAAAAGCTGGCCAGGTCTGCAACAGACGGCGATGTCTGAATTCATCTCTAGACAAAATTTCTCCAAGACTACAGGGCTCCAGATGGTCCTCGACCACAACTGAGCTTCAAATCTGTGTTGCTAAGCGAGACAGTTGTTCAGTGAGTTTTGCCCAATTTTACAACTGTTCTTGCCACAGCTGTGAAGTGAATCCCTACAGTTGTTAAATTAATCACATGGTTGTTAAATTCCTTGACTTTGTGTGACTTTGTGTCCTGTCCCCCGCATATGTTCATGTGACCTCCTGCCTGGGCCCTGCACCCTGCACATGCACGACAGAGACCCGAAAACTAGCTGGCCGGTGGGAGGCGTGGGCGCATGAGCGATGGAGCTGAGCTGGGGCGAGGGTTCATGTGCTCGTAGAGAGGGATCTGTGTGCCACCTGTGGCTTGCGTATCACAGATTCACCATCAGGGCCCTATATTAGCATCTTTTAAAAACTTCCAGTGTTGAAACATTCACAACTTCTGGAGTCAAGTTGTTCCACTGATTAATTGTTCTCACTGTCAGGAAATTTCTCCTTAGTTCTAAATTGCTTCTCTCCTTGATTAGTTTCCACCCATCGCTTCTTGTCCTGGTGCTTTGGAGAATAGTTTGACTCCCTCTTCTTCGTGGCAACCCCTGAGATATTGGAACATTGCTATCCTGTCTCCCCTAGTCCTTCTTTCCATCAAAGTAAACATACCCAGTTCCTGCAACCGTTCTTCATATGTTTTAGCCTCCAATTTCCCCCTAATCCTTTTCGTTGCTCTTCTCTGCACTCTTTCTAGAGTCTCCACATATTTTTTACATCGTGGCGGTCAAAACTGGATGCCGTATTCCACGTGTGGCCTTACCAAGGCATTATAAAGTGGTATTAACACTTCACGTGCTCTTGATTCTATCACTCTGTTTTATGCAGCCTAGAACTGCGTTGGCTTTTTTGGCAGCTGCTGCACACGGCTGGCTCATATTTAAACCGAGATGCCAGCTGACAAAGTTTTCTCAAGGTGGAAATTTCTGAGATCCCCCGGGGAAAAAAGGAGGCATTTCAAGAGCTTCCCCAGAGCTAAAAATAACCTCAGAGCAAGGATTTGCTTTGAACGTGATGATGTACAAAAGAAGAGGAAAAGTACTGGGAACGAAACACCTCAATTTTGGAAAAGAAAAAAGGAACGAGCAAACTTAACAAACCGCATTGACCCAACCACTATTTCGAGGGCATGAATTAATTATAAGCCGTGCTTTGGGAAGCCTATCAAATACAAGGAAGCTTTCTTCTGCATTTGGCAATTTGCAGATGCGGAAAAAAAAATCAAGTCCTAAAGAAAGCAGCAGTTAAAACAAGAACGCTCATGAATTAAATGACAGGTAGAAGAGATGAAAGGGACATGTGGTGTAAACAGTATCCGATTATACTGCACTGTATTTACACTGTACTACACTGCAACTTTGGATGTCTCAGTCATGGAAAGCTGACTGGGACACACATGTTAAAGGCATGTTCTGAATCTCAGTCAAACCCCAGATGTCTGCCCCACTGGACCAGGGGCTGGCAACCTTAAACATTCAAAGAGCCACAAAGGTCCTAACCGGAAGCCCCATGTTCAATTCTGGAGCTGACCGGAAGTCCGGCTTCCCCACCATAGAGTCTCCTCCTAGCACAATGTCTTTTTTTCTTCCAACTGTGCTAATCGAAAGCCCTATCAATTGTGGAGCCGACCGGTGACAGGGAGCCACAGCAGGGGGATGAAAGGGCCACATGCAGCTCTAGAGCCGTGGGTTGCTGGCCCCTGCACTGGAGACTGGCTGAGACTCTTTATTTTGAGAGAAGATGTCTCTCTTCGCCGTCTTATTATTATACTTGGATTAAAATTAATATATCAGTCCACTCCAGCAGATTCTGGGTGGTTTGCAAAATTGAACAGAGAGTTAAAGCAATTAAAAGCAACAGCAGTAGCAATAGCATATATCTAATGCCCCATAGTGCTTTACAGCATTCTCTGATTAGTTTACACTGTCAACACATTGTCCCCCAACAATCAGGGTCCTCATTTTACTGACCTCAGAAAGACAAAAGGCTGAGTCAATCTCAAAACCACCAGGACTGAACTCCAGGCTGTGGGCAGAATTTGCCTGCAATAGTGAATTCTAACTACTGGGCCATTGGCGTTGAAGAAATAAAACATCCTGGATTGAAACAGCCATTAAGCACACAACAGATCCCTTCCTCCTAACGTATTCACCCCAGACCTGGAACTGAAATCAAGTTTTAAGCCGTGGTGGGGCAGTGGTTAGAGTGCAGTACTGCAGACTACTTTTGCTGATTGTCGGCTGCCTGCAGTTGGCAGTTTGAATCTCACCAGGCTCAAGGATGACAAAGTCACTTTTTTCGATGTCATTGTAATTTTGAATAACTAACTAAAATGAACAATTGTAAATCAAGGACTACCAGGGTGGCACAATGGTTAGAATGCAGTACTGCAGGCTACTTCTGCTGACTGCTGGCTACTAGTAGTTCGATTCTGACTGGTTCAAGATTGACTCAGCCTTCCATCCTTCCGAGGTTGGTAAAATGAGGACCCAGATTGTTGGGGGCAATATGCGGACTCTCTAAACCACTTAAAGAGGACTGAAAAGTACTGGGAAACGTTCTAAAAGTCTAAGTGCTATTACTATTGCTATTGTTATCTAGCTCGTATGAGCCATGGTGGTGCAGTGATTAGAATGCAATACTGCAGGTTACTTCTGCTGTCAAGCACTGTGAAGCAGTATATAAGTAATACAATAATACAATACAATAGCAGAGTGGGAAGGGACCTTGGAGGTCTTCTAGTCCAACCCTAGGGCAGGAAACCCTATACCGTTTCAGACAGATGGCTATCCAACATCTTCTTAAAGACTTCCAGTGTTGGGGCATTCATAACTTCTGGAGGCAACTTCTGTTCCACTGATGAATTGTTCTAACTGTCAGGCAATTTCTCCTCAGTTCTAAGTTGCTTCTCTCCTTGATTAGTTTCCACCCATTGCTTCTTGTTCTACCCTCAGGTGCCTTGGAGAATAGTTGGACTCCCTCTTCTTTGTGGCAACCCCTGAGATATTGGAAGAATGCTATCATGTCTCCCCTAGTCCTTCTTTCTATTAAACTAGACATACCCAGTTCCTGCAACCGTTCTTCATATGTTTTAGTCTCCAGTCCACTAATCAAATCTAAGTGCTATTCGTTTTGCTATCATCACAAACATATTACAAGTATATTAAGAGCCACGGTGGTATAGTGCATATGTCTAAGTGCTATTAGTGTTGCAATTAAGGGCTTTGTGTAACCCCAGGAGAGTGGTTACCATTGTCCCTTGGGGGCAGAGGAATGCCCATAGTAGAAGATGGGGACCATGATAGGGAAGATGTGCTTCTTAGGTGCAGCAAGTTAGAAATGTTTGATCGAAAGGACTCGGCGTTCACCCACTCTGTCCAAATGCACCAGTGAGCAGAAACAATGAGAACAGGGGCAGCTAGTCAGGCTCTAGGCCACGAAGTCCTTCGATGGTCAAAATCAACCCTTTGAGTTGCCCCTGGAAGCCAACACGTAGCCCAGTGGTGGGTTTCAAAACATTTTCGAACCCACTCTGTGGGTGTGGCCTCCTTTGTGGGAATGGCTTGCCGGCCATGTGACCTGGTGGGAGTGGCTTGCCAGCCATGTGTTTTCTTTCTTTCTTTCTTTCTTTCTTTCTTTCTTTCTTTCTTTCTTTCTTTCTTTCTTTCTTTCTTTCTTTCTTTCTTTCTTTCTCTCTCTCTCTCTCTCTTTCTCTCTTTCTATTTCCTTCCTTTTGTCTCTCTGTCCCTTTTTTTCTTTCATCTCTCTCTCTCACTTTTTCTTGAAGAGCCGAGATGGCACAGTGGTTGGAGTGCAGCACTGCAGGCCACTTCAGCTGACTGAAGTTCTGCAGTTCGGCTGTTCAAATCTCACCGGCTCAGGGTTGACTCAGCCTTCCATCCTTCCGAGGTGGGTAAAATGAGGACCCGGATTGTTGTTGGGGGCAATATGCTGACTCTGTAAACCGCTTAGAGAGGGCTGAAAGCCCTATGAAGCGGTATATAAGTCTAACTGCTATTGCTATTTCTTTTTTTCTTTTTTTCTTTTTTTTCTTTTTTCCTTTCTTCCTTTCTTTCTCTCTCTGCGTGAGTCTGTCTGTGTGTGTGTGTGTGTGTGTGGTGGGTTTCAAAAATTTTTGGAACCTCTTCTGTAGGTGTGGCCTGCTTTCCGGGTCCACTGGTGGAACCTCTTCTAACCGGTTCGGTAGATTTGATGAACCGGTTCTACCGAACTGGTGCGAACTGGTAGGAACCCACCTCTGACGTAGCCCTGCAATTTGTGCAGTAGCCATGGCAAGCAAGGAGAAAGAAGAGCATTAGCCACAAAGAGTTGCAGTCGAGAGGCTGAGAAAGTTCTCATCTGAGCAACTGCCCATGGGCATGGGCGTGCCAAGGTGTGTAAATGAAAAAAAAAACAAAACATCGCCCTGTTGTGAGGTAAGCTCCACCTCTTCTTTTTTTAATCTGTGTTGAAATACCAGGCACAGACACGATAAGGGGGTCAAGCGTGTGTCGGGTGGCATGATCTCATTTTACCACCTGGAGGAAACCATTGGATCTGGTTGATGCCTCAGTTGGAAGAGAAAAAAATGGCTTCTGGGTGTAAGGCCAAACCAGCTGCCAAGACTTCTGCACCTCATTTCAGTAAACCTGGTTTGAAAAGCCACTGTGGGAATCTTGCTTTTGGGTGCAGACAATTCTCAAGAGCTTGATATTTACCCTTCTTCAGACTTGTCAAGGCCCAAGGATAATTCTTGGGCTCCAGGAGCTTCTATGACCCACGGTGGCGCAGTGGTTTGAATCAGTGGTGGGATTCAAAATTTTTTACTACCAGTTTGGTGGGTGAAGATTGGTGGGTGTGGCAGGGGAAGGATACTGTAAAATCTCCATTCCCTCCCCACTCCAGGGGAAGGATCTGCAAAATCTCCATTACCACCCAACTCCAGGGGAAGGATACTGCAAAATTTCCATTCCCATCTCACTCCAGGGAAAGGATACTGTAAAATCTCCATTCTCTCCCCACTCCAGGGGAAGGATACTGCAAAATCTCCATTACCACCCAACTCCAGGGGAAGGATACTGCAAACTCTCCATTCCCAGCCCACACCAGGGGAAGGATACTGTAAAATCTCCATTCCCTCCCCACTCCAGGGGAAGGATACTGTAAAATCTCCATTCCCACCCCACTCCAGGGGAAGGATACTGTATAATCTCCATTCCCACCCCACTCCAGGGGAAGGATACTGTAAAATCTCCATTCCTCCCCACTCCAGGGGAAGGATACTGCAAACTCTCCTTTCCCACCCCACTCCAGGGGAAGGATACTGCAAAATCTCCATTCCCAGCCCACTCCAGGGGAAGGATACTGTAAAATCTCCATTCCCAGCCCACTCCAGGGGAAGGATACTGTAAAATCTCCATTCTCTCCGCACTCCAGGGGAAGGATACTGCAAAATCTCCATTCCCACCCCACTCCAGGGGAAGGATACTGTAAAATCTCCATTCCCAGCCCACTCCAGGGGAAGGATACTGTAAAATCTCCATTCCCACCCCACTCCAGGGGAAGGATACTGTAAAATCTCCATTCCCAGCCCACTCCAGGGGAAGGATACTGCAAAATCTCCATTCCCACCCCACTCCAGGGGAAGGATATTGTAAAATCTCCATTCCCAGCCCACTCCAGGGGAAGGATACTGTAAAATCTCCATTCTCACTCCACTCCAGGGGAAGGATACTGCAAAATTTCCATTCCTTCCCCACTCCAGGGGAAGGATACTGTAAAATCTCCATTCCCACTCCACTCCAGGGGAAGGATACTGTAAAATCTCCATTCCCTCCCCACTCCAGGGGAAGGATACTGTAAAATCTCCATTCCCACTCCACTCCAGGGGAAGGATACTGCAAAATCTTCATTCCCACCCCACTCTAGGGGAAGGATACTGCAAAATCTTCATTCCCACCCCACTCTAGGGGAAGGATACTGTAAAATCTCCATTTCCTCCCCATTCCAGGGGAAGGATACTGTAAAATCTCCATTCCCAGCCCACTCCAGGGGAAGGATACTGTAAAATCTCCATTCACTCCCGATCAGCTGGGACTAAAAGGCAGATAATAGATGGGGGCGGGGCGAGTCAGAGGTGGTATTTACCTTTTCTCCAAACTACTCAAAATTTCCGCTAGAAAAGAAAGAAAGAAAGAAAGAAAAAAAAACCCACCACCCTAAAGAAAAGGTTAATGGTGCCCAGTGCAATCTATTCGGTGAGAAAACAAATGCCTCAAAGGAAGAAATGAAACTTGTCAGAACAGAATAAAGCTGGCAGAGGGAGAAAAACTGACTGGCAAGGAATGAGAGTTTTTAGAAGTGTGCAATGTTGGGGCTGGTTTGCAGAAGCCAAAGGTCTCTGTGGGGTCTCGTCAAGGCAATCCAATGGGTGGCACTTCGAAAGCCCCATGGTGGCCATCATGATTTTTGGGGACCACATCTCGCAAACAGTAGTGGTGGGGCTGTGTTCTCACAAACTCGAGCTCCTTATCCTGCAACTGTTAGAATGTTTAACAATTTCCTGATTATTGTTTATTTATTTAAAAGGTTTGTATGCTCCACCCCCACCGCCCATGCCTATGGAGATTCTGTCATCCAGGTCATGGTTGTCCCAAAGGTGTTTTTTTTCCAAAAGACAATGAATTGGACTTCCTTGGAATTTTTCCTTTGAAAATGTTTAGCTTCTCATCCAAGAAGCTCCTCAGTTCTAAATGACTGATGGGGAATGGAAGGATCTATCTCTGTCTCTGTCTCTCTCTCTCTATCACTCTATCATCTCTATCTCTGTCTCTGTATCACTATAATCTCTGTCTCTGTCTCTATCTATCATCTCTCTCTCTATCACTCTATCATCTCTCTCTGTCTGTCTGTCTCTCTCTCTCGCTATCATCTCTGTGTCTCTGTCTCTCTATCCCTCTATCATCTGTTTCTCTATCCCTCTATCATCTCTGTTTCCATCTCTGCCTCTCTGTCACTCTATCATCTCTGTCTGTCTCTCTCTCTCACTATCATCTCTCTCCCTCATTCTGTCATCTCTCTCTCTCTCTCTCTCATTCTATCATCTTTGTCTCTCTCTCCATCTCTGTCTCTATCTCTGTGTCTCTGTCTGTCTCTCTCTCTTTATTTCTCTATCATCTCTGTCTCTCTATCATCTCTGTTTCTCTCTATCTTTATCTATCATCGCTCTCTCTTACTCTCTTTCTCTCCATCATCTCTCCCCCTCTCTCTCATCTCTGTCTCTGTCCCTCTCCCTGTCCCTATCCATCTATATTATGTACATAATTTTGGTTTTTAAGATGGATAGATAGATATGATCAGATAAATAGATGATAGATCATCTATAACTGATCATATCTGTTAAATAGATGATAAATTTGTTTAGATAGATAGATAGATAGATAGATAGATAGATAGATAGATAGATAGATAGATAGATAGATATAAAATCTTGGTGGCTTACAACAGCAGTAAAACTCAAAACTCCCAAACCCATAAGCCACAAAACTCAACCAAAATCTGGTACCGCTGTCACCCCCTTCTAATCCTAAACATTTCCAATCCTGAAGAACCCTATCCATGATCTGGCTGCACTCATAGCTCTTGGCGACACCTTCTCACCCAAGCCAGCCAGTCACAGAGCTAGAAGGTGATGAGCCCCAAAGTGCAAAGTGGCAACTGGAAGGAGGGCAGGGCGTGAGGAGGAGGTGTGGCTCCAGTGCAGGCGAGGTCATGGACCGGCTGGCTCCACACAGATTACTGCCCTCCGGTCTGCAGACAAGCTTTTAATAACTACGGCAGGGGGATGTTTTCCTCCAACTGCACAGCGAAGATAGCCCATCATCGTTGGTCCCATCTCGACAGGCAGTTCGTGCTCAGATTATTATTAGCTTGTAGACTTGTATCGCATAATTAAAAGAGAAGTGAAGATGAAGGTATTCTTAACCTCCTCTTTCATTCTCTCCCTCTCTCCCCCGCCCCTCTCTTTCTCTCGTTCAATCGAAATGGGTTCGGTTAAAAACCAGGGACATCTGTCAGGGAGTCAGGCAGTCTAGCGGGTGACAAGACCACATGATTGAAGGCTTTCTTTCTTTCTTACACGTGTTGTACATGGCATGCCTGTAAAAAAGTTTTTGGTACATTGATGGCACGGTTGTAGCTGCCATCCAGTCAGCATATAGAATAGAATAGGATAAGATAGGATAGAATAAAATAGAGAATAGGATAGAATAGAATAGAGGGCGAATAGAATAGAGAATAGAGAATAGAATAGAGAATAGAATAGAGAATAGAATAGAGAATAGAATAGAGAATAGAATAGTGGTGGGGTTTTTTTTCTTTCTTTCTTTCTTTCTTTCTTTCTTTCTTTCTTTCTTTCTTTCTTTCTTTCTTTCTTTCTTTCTTTCCTTCCTTCCTTCCTTCCTTCCTTCCTTCCTTCCTTCCTAGCGGAAATTTTGAGTAGTTTGGAGAAAAGGTAAATACCACCTCTGGCTGGCCCCGCCACTGTCTATTATCTGCCTTTTAGTCCCAGCTGATCGGGAGTGAATGGCCTTCTTTTGAGGCTGTTTTTTGCCCTCCGGAGCACGAAAAACCGCCCCTATGGGCAAACTGGAAGTTCGGGAACGGACTTCCGGTTTGCTTGTAGGACTGTTTTTCGCCTTCCGGAGCCTTCAGGGAAGCCTCCTGAAGGCTCCGGAGGTCAAAAATCGGCCCTATGAACAAACCAGGAGTCACAATTTCCGAACTTCTGGGTTCCCCGTAGGTCTGTTTTTTGCCCTCTGGAACCTTCAGGGAAGCTCCTGAGGCCTCCAGAGGGTGTCTGGGGGTGGGGCAGGGAGGCTGCTTTCACCCTCCCCAGGCTCCGGAGCCTGGGGAGAGCGAAAAAACCATGCCAAAACTGGAGGGGGTCGCTGGTCGTGTGTGCATGCGGGAGGTACGGACATAGCATTATGGGTATGGCACGCCTGTGCATGACACCTTAGCACTCTCCCCGCTTGTGGCACGGGAGCCAAAAAAGGTTCGCTATCACTGGGATAGAGAATAGAATAGAGAATAGAATAGGGAATAGAACAGAATAGAACAGAATAGAACAGAATAGAACAGAATAGAACAGAATAAAATAGAAGTCAGGGATAGGTAGGATAGGATAGGAAAGGATAACAGAGTTGGAAGGCCTATACTGTCATATTATCATATGAACTTTCTTGATTGTAGTTTTTATTATAGAATAGAATACGATAGGACAGGACAGAATAGAATAGAATATTTCACCACTTACCCAAATCTAATCTTCAGTGGGTGTTGGTGTAAGCTAGATTTAGCTGTTTTCTATTCTCTTTCTCATTTCGCATTACATCATCAGCTTATTATCTCTAAGTCCTTTTCTGCATTCTTTGAAACAATTGATTTATGACCGTTTTCCCCATTTACAGCTGATGCGGCATCTCCCTGGTCAAAATTCAGATGCTTGAAAAAGAGACTCATGAGGGTTGCAGTGTCCTGGAATCATCTGATCCCCTTTTGTGGCCTTCCGACGAGCAAAATCAATGGGGAAGCCAGATTCATTTAACAAACAGGTTCCTAACTCAAGAACGGCAGTGATTCGCTTAACAAATGTGGCCCAAAGGTTCGTCAAATGAGGTAAATCTCACTTAACCCAAGGTCTCGCTTAGCAACAGAAAGGTTGGGTTCAGAAGTGGTATTCAGCCGGTTCTGACTGGTTCGGGTGAACCGGTAGCAGACATTTTGAGTAGTTTGGAGAACCGGCAAATATCACCTTTGGCTGGCCCCGCCCTTCCACCCTCCTGCCCTCCCACACCCATAGTTCCCTGTCCTATATTCCCTGTCCTATATTCCCTTGTTTTTTTTACCTCAGCTGATTGTCACGCCTCAGCTGAGGTAAAAAAAACAGCTCAGCTCACCAGCGCTGACACCGAGGGCAGTCTTTGAGTGTTGCGCACATGCGTGAAGTATACTCTCATAGAACCGCCAGGAAAAGATTTGGAATCCGACCACTGTCTTCTTTTGTTAGGGGTGTTACTTGGAACTCTGACAACCACTGGTCGGGCTCAATTGAGGTCATAACTCGAGGACTACCTGAATAAAGTCTTTCAATAGGCACAAGTACCAAACCCTGAAATGTTTTCAGACCAGGAGCAAGAAATCAAATTACACGAAAACGAACTAAAAGGTGCGGTATGTCACAGCGTACTATTTTTAGCGAGTCTGACCTTGAATCATCTCACTGAAAAATTCCAGATGTTCCCACGTCTACTTTGTTTGGTTTTTTTGACACTCCCACTCCCACCCTGTTGCAAGAACCAGGATAATTACACAGACCAAGGATGATTAAGAGGCTGTCTGGTCTCTCCTGAAGAACTGACAAAGCCGTTGCATCTGATGAAGGGTTTTCTTGACCCTGATGCTCACAATAAAATAGTTAAACTTCAAGGTGACCTCCTGATGTATGACCTGCCAAGGGTTTCAATACCGACCTCTTGACTGTAAGCCCCCCTTCGCCCCCAAGAGTTACCCTGAGGTAATGGGCGGCCTATAACTTTTATAAATAGGTAAGTAATAAATAGATAAATTACTTAGCGGGTTAGACACTAAATGGCTATTTTTTTTCTTCATATTTATTATTATTATTTTTTTATCAATTTCATATATACAGTCACAATTGTATGATCTCAAAACTGTTCTTAATAATATGTATTTATAACAATTTTTCCTACTGTTGACAATATACTTGAAGATTGCTTTTTTAACATCCCATAGATCCATCTTATCTTACAACGGTCCTACTTCTTCTTCCCTCCTCCCTCTTTCCTTCCCTCGTTTCTTCTCTCCTACACCCCTTCCTTCCCTCCCTCCTTCCCCTTCCCTCCTTCTCTCCTTCCCTCCTTCCTTCCCTCCTTCCTCCCTTCCCTTTCTTTTCTCCTTCTCTCCTTCCTTTCCCCCTTCCTTTCCTCTTTCCTTCCCCCCTTCCTTCTCTCCTACATTCCCTCCTTCCTTCCCTCCTTTCTTCTCTCCTTCTCTCCTTCCTTCCCTCCTTCCCTCCCTCCTTGGCTATTTTTGATACACATTTTCTAATACAAAAATAGCGACAAGGTGATTAGGGAACTCGAGGCTAAAACATATAAAGAACGGTTGCTGGAATTGGATATGTCTAATTTAACGGAAAGTAGGAGCCACCTGATAGCAGTCTCCCGAATTCTCAGGGGCTGCCACAAAGAAGAGGGAGTCAAGCTATTCTCCAAAGCACCTGAAGGCAGGACAAAAAGGAATGGGTGGAAGCTAATCAAGGAGAGAAGCAACTTAGAACTAAGGAGAAATTTCCTGACAGTTAGAACAATTAACTAGTGGAACAACTTGCCTCCAGAAGTTGTGAATGCTGCAACATTGGAAGTTTTTAAGAAGATGTTGGATAACCATTTGTCTGAAGTGGTGTAGGGCTTCCTGCCTAAGCAGGACTAGAAGACCTCCAAGGTCCCTTCCAACTCTGTTATTCTTTTCTATTCTAGTGGATTGGACTGAAAGACCTTAAGTTCTTCCCAAGTCTGTTCTTCTCTTCTCTTCTTTCTCTTCTCTTTTCTTCTCTCTCTTCTACTCTACTCTACTCCACTGCATATTTCTATTCTATTCTATTCTACTCCGTATTTCTATTCTAATCTATTCTATTCCATCCAAGTCCAAGTCATCATCACCTAGCAAGAGTCAACCAAGCTTGGGACTCAGGACAGCCAACAGAGTTGCCCCTGCATGGCCCCATGGGAGTCTCACAACCAATCAGAATACAAGTTCAAATTCAAGCCCAACCGAGGCTATAAATCCCCCCCCCTCTCTCTCTCCCTCTCCCTCTCCCTCCCATGTCCCTTTTCCCCCAGGATCTCAAGCCATGTAGTCCTGTTCACCATTAAACCATCTTTCCAATCAGCCACCATTGTTTCCAGTGTCTTTCTCCCCACTTGGAACTGAACCCAGATGGACATATCTTCCAACAGCATGAATAAGATTGCAATGCAGAGTCTTATCCAAATATACACTTGAAAAACCAGGCAATTTCTGCATTTTGTCTCTTAGATGTAAACACACTAATTTCCTCTGGGTTCCCCCCTCAACCAAACTATACCTTTACTCTTGATAAAAAACAAATCTCTCCCATAGAAACTTTGCTGCTCTGATTATCTTTTGGCGGAGAGATGGAGCTGAAGCTTTAATGTAAACAGATTTTTCTAAAAAAAAAAAACCACCACACACAACCTGCATTAGGCCACAGAGCACTAAAAGACAGCTGAGAGATCAAAGGTTTCCTTTGATGGTTGATATCAAGGATCCCTGCTGTATTAAAAAGAATCTCGAGTCAAGATTTTCTTGTTTGCACACAGATCTGAAAAAGGGCGAAGCAACAACATCCATCAAAGGAACGGCCACCGTTGAAATGAAGAGGAGGATTGACTTCTACAGTATAATACTGATAATATTGAGCAGTAATGGATGCTATTTTCTTTTATTCCTTCTTCTGAAGAAAGAACTTCAGGTAAAAAGTTGCTACACCTAACATATTAGCCCAGCATTTTATTAATAAACCAATGAAGTACTTTTTCTCATCTTTGATCAGCCTCAGAGTTTTACTAAGTGAAGAAATTTATTATCCCCCCTCTGTCAAAGAAGATATGCAGCACAATAAAAAAAAATCACGACTGGTTAAATGTTCGTGCTTATTAATTACAATGGCTCCTGTTTTAAGGTGCCTGTGGGATAAACAATATGCCTACTATCTTTCTTTTGCCTCAAACACATTGTGTATTTTGTACTTTATGAAGATGCCGGTATGGCTGCTGGAGCAGAGAGCCTGTTAATGGAATCAAGCCAAATCAGGGGTGAAATTCATCAGGTTCTTGAGTAGTTCGGAGAACCAGCAAATACTACCTCTGGCTGGTCCCAGAGTGTGGTGGGAATGGAGATTTTGCAATGTTTTCCCCATAGGAGTGGGGTGGAAATGGAGATTTTACAGTATCCTTCTCCCAGGAGTGGGGAAGGAATGGGGATTTTGCAGTATCCTTCCTGTGGAATGGGGAGGGAATGGGGATTTTGCAGTATCCTTCCCCTGGAGTGGTGTGAGAATGGAGATTTTGCAGTATCCTTCCTGTGGAGTGGGTTGGGAATGGAGATTTTACAGTATCCTTCCCCTGGAGTGGGGAGGGAATGGGGATTTTGCAGTATTCTTCCCCTGGAGTGGAGAGGTAATGGTGATTTTATAGTATCCTTCCCGTGGAGTGGGGAAGGAATGGAGATTTTACAGTATTCTTCCCCTGGAGTGGGGAGGGAATGGGGATTTTGCAGTATCCTTCTCCTGGAGTGGGGAGGGAATGGAGATTTTACAGTATCCTTCTCCTGGAGTGGGGAGGGAATGGAGATTTTACATTAGGGAATGGAGTATTCTTCCCCTGGAGTGGAGAGGTAATGGTGATTTTATAGTATTTTTCCCCTCGAGTGGGTTGGGAATGGAGATTTTACAGTATCCTTCTCCTGGAGTGGGGAAGGAATGGGGATTTTGCAGTATCCTTCCTGTGGAATGGGGAGGGAATGGGGATTTTGCAGTATCCTTCCCCTGGAGTGGTGTGAGAATGGAGATTTTGCAGTATCCTTCCTGTGGAGTGGGGAGGGAATGGGGATTTTGCAGTATCCTTCTCCTGGAGTGGGGAGGGAATGGAGATTTTACAGTATTCTTCCCCTGGAGTGGAGAGGTAATGGTGATTTTATAGTATCCTTCCCCTCGAGTGGGTTGGGAATGGAGATTTTACAGTATCCTTCTCCTGGAGTGGGGAGGGAATGAAGATTTTACAGTATCCTTCCCCTGGAGTGGGGAAGGAATGGAGATTTTGCAGTATCCTTCCTGTGGAGTGGGGAGGGAATGGAGATTTTACAGTATCCTTCCCCTGGAGTGGAGTGGGAATGGAGATTTTATAGTATCCTTCCCCTGGAGTGGGGAGGGAATGGGTATTTTGCAGTATCCTTCCCCTGGAGTGGGGAGGGAATGGGGATTTTGCAGTATCCTTCTCCTGGAGTGGGGAGGGAATGGAGATTTTACAGTATCCTTCCCCTGGAGTGGAGAGGTAATGGTGATTTTATAGTATCCTTCCCCTGGAGTGGGGAGGGAATGGAGATTTTACAGTATCCTTCCCCTGGAGTGGAGAGGTAATGGTGATTTTATAGTATCCTTCCCCTCGAGTGGGTTGGGAATGGAGATTTTACAGTATCCTTCTCCCAGGAGTGGGGAAGGAATGGGGATTTTGCAGTATCCTTCCCGTGCCAAGGCCACCAAGCCACATCCACAGGACCGGTAGTAAAAAAAATTGAATTTCACAACTGAGCCAAATCTCATCTGTCCTTATACCAGGGGCATGGAGTGCATGTGCAATAAAAAAGGGTTGGGGTAATTTTGACCACATCTTAACATTTTGGACACTCTACATTGGCTCCATTGTCTTGCATCCTTCAGTTTCTCCTTCTGCTTCCCAATGAAAAAACTTTAATTCTCTCCTAGACTGAGAACAAGACTTTGGTAAATAGTTGGATTCGTGGAATGTTGCACGTTGAACGTACAGCAAGTGATGGTAATAAGGAAGGCATTAACTAACAGAGTGATTAAGGATTGGCAAATTCCCCAACTACAGTAACAAAATGTACCCCCGACAAAGGTGGCATTCAAATCAGGAATCTTAAATCAGGGTCTTTGCAAAACAGCTCTGTTTTTTCCCCTCTCCTCTTAGCCATTCTTCTATTTCTAATCAGGTTAACAAGCTAGAAAGTGGAGATTGGAAACCCTGAATCTAAGAACATAATGAATGATGAACACGCCACGTGTTTCTCCCGAAGGAGCACTGAGCCCTCAATTAAGCCGCTTATTTTATTGTAGGAGAACTGTAATGCACAAGAAACATTTCTCTAATTCATGCTTAAAATATTTCGACTTCCTCTTTAAAATCCGATCTGATAATCTTATTAGGTTTTGGGGGCTGTTTTGCTCCCTTGGTAACCATCAAAGCTAAATTTATTCTGCCCCCCCCCCCGCCCACTGCATAAATATCCTCAACACACTCAGTAGTAAGTGGCATGCTATTTTAGTTGGTATTTTGAGTGTACTAACAACAGCTTTGTTTATTTTGAGCCACAGCTGAGTAATACATTTTAGAAGACTTGTTTATTCCTCAGATTCTGTAGTTTGATAATGAGCTGTAGATTTTATTTGTTTCATTATTTGTTGAGAATTAGGGGTGTTGCAGAGGTGGGTTCCTACCAGTTCGCACCAGTTCGGTAGAACCGGTTCATCAAATCTACCGAACCGGTTAGAAGAGGTTCCACCAGTGGACCCGGAAAGCAGGCCACGTCTACAGAAGAGGTTCCAAATTTTTTTGAAACCCACCACTCACACACACACACACACACACAGAGAGAGAGAGAGAGAGAGAGAGAGAGAGACTCACACAGAGAGAGAAAGAGAAAGAAAGGAAGAAAGAAAGAAAGAAAGAAAAAGTGAGAGATGAAAGAAAAAAAGGAAAAAGGGACAGAGAGACAAAAGGAAGGAAAGAGAGAGAGAAAGAAAGAAAACACATGGCCGGCAAGCCACTCCCACCGGGTCACATGGCCGGCAAGCCACTCCCACAAAGGAGGCCACACCCATAAAGTAGGTTCAAAATTTTTTGAAAACCCAACACTGGGGTGTTGACTTCTTAGTACAAGAAACTTGTGACCTTTTTAACCGTTTGACTTATTTGCACAGAAGGCGTTTAAAATGTCACCGAAGGATGATTTTTACTGAATCTGGTTAAACAAGGAATTTTATATTTCAGTGGAGATTGCATGGAAAATATACGTGAGTCTTTCACTGCATCCAAGATGATGGCTCCTATTTCAACAACACTAACAACCTCCCCCCCCCACATTATTGTCTCTCAATACAGTGTACGGAGTCTGCAACTTCACAAACTGTGCCTTAAAACTCATTGCTTCACTTGCAAACCTGCCCTGGCGATGTTGATTTATAATTTCCTCCCCCCCCTCCCAATCGTTGAGATCATCTATGTCAGCAATGGCGAACCTTTTTTGGCTCGCGTGCCATAAGGGGGAGGGAGTAGAGGGGGGGTGTCTGAAGGTCCCTGAAGCCTCCGGAGGGCTTAAACCAACCCTACAAGCAAACCGGAAGTCCATTCCCAAACTTCCTGTTTGCCCATAGGGCCGGTTTTTTGCACTTCGGAGGCTTCAGGGAAGCTCCTGAAGCAGTGGTGGGTTTCAAATATTTTTCGAACCTAGTCTGTGGGTGTGGCCTCCTTTGTGGGAGTGGCTTGCCAGCCATGTGACCTGGTGGGAGTGGCTTGCTGGTCATGTGTTTTCTTTCTTTCTTTCTTTCTTTCTTTCTTTCTTTCTTTCTTTCTTTCTTTCTTTCTTTCTTTCTTTCTTTCTCTTTCCTTCCTTTTGTCTCTCTGTCCCTTTTTCCTTTTTTTCTTTCATCTCTCTCTTTTTCTTTCTTTCTTTCTTCTTTCTTCCTTCCTTCCTTTCTTTCTTCCTTCCTTCCTTCCTTCCTTTCTCTTTCTCTCTCTGTGTGAGTCTGTGTGTGTGTGTTTGTGTCAGTGGTGGATTTCAAAAATGTTTGGAACCTCTTCTAACCGGTTCGATAGATTTGACAAACCGGTTCTACTGAACTGGTGTGAACTGGTAGGAACCCACCTCTGTCCTGAAGCCTCCGGAGGTCCTCTGGGGGGAAAAGTGGGGGAGGCTCTTTTCGCCCTCCCCAGGCTCCTATAAAGCCCCTGGAGCCTGGGGAGGACAAAAAATGGCTTTAAAAAAGGCTGAATTCAGCTGCCCTGACAAATGGCTCCGCGTGCCACCTGTGCCACAGGTTCGCCATCCCAGATCTATGTCAATTGTGCCATTTTCAAGGAAGTTCATCATCTCAAACCAGTCCAAGTACGGAGCACCTAATCGAACTTCATCATTTCTTATTATCAGCGGTCACCAACTGGTGGTCTGCAAGAAAATTTTGATGGTCCACAGAAAAATAGTTTGCATTTTTTATATTGCACTAAATCAGGAGTCCTCAAACTATGCCCCCTGGGCTGGATATATGCAATGAACGCTTGTGTTGCTGCAGAGAGTCTCCCCCCTTCGGGGTCTTTTTATATGGGTTGGAGGGAGGCAGAAATTCCAACTTGGGATCTGCTTCAATCTCCTGGTGAGGGGCTTTGGGTGAAGGCTGGAGGGAAGCACCGCTGGTGGCAAAGAGCCAAAGGGCCTCGTTCCAGTGGGACTGCATCATGGCCTGGAACTGTCTGTCTGTCTCAGCCCACTGAGCCTCCAGGCGCCGGTACCTAGCCTTGCACTCCCGCAGGTCTTCCCTCTGCTTGGAAAGCTTCTGTTTCTAGTCCTCAGTGAGGTGGTTCTGCTGATCCTCCTCCTCCTCGGTCAGATCCAATTTGAACTGAGCTGTTTTGCCAACTCTTTGTCATGGTGGCTGCTTAACTCCAACAACTGCTTCCTATTGGGGCTCTAAGGAGCCCGGGCAGGCAGGTGAGGAGTGGTTGGGAGAGGAGGGGTGAGTAGAGGCGGGTTAGGTGCCCCTCGACGTGAGTGATATCAAGTTGGCCACGCCCACCCAGTCACATGACCACCTAGCCAAGCCCGCCCAGCTAGTCATTAGGCAGATCATCTTAATGGTCCAGGGGATTTAAAATTATGAATTTAGTGGTCCCTGAGGTCCTTAAGGTTGGGGACCCCTGTTTATAATAATTAAAAATCAGAGTTCCAATCAAGTGACCCTTTTCAAAAAAAGCGAGCAACTGTCTATCGCTTCCCTCTAGATGCATATCTCACCCATGACACAAGTTTTGTTTAGTTATTGTTGGAACCCGGCCCTTTTATACAAAGGCCAGTGCTCTACTGTATCTCTGACTTTTGATTTATGACTCTATTTTTCACAGCACGACACGCATTGTTGGGGAACTGCAAACTGCAATAAAACCTCCGGAGGTGTTACATTTCTCCAACCGAATGCCCCCCCCCCCAAAAAAAGCAGAGAGGGAGGAAGCCTCCAGCAAGTCAGAGTATTTTACTCATAGCGCGGCTCGAGTTACAACCGGCACACTGCCCTAATCCATCAACAGCAAGTTGCTTTACAAACCAGCCCTTGTTTTTTAATCCACCAAGTCTTTGGGGATTCATCCCAAACCAAGAAGAAGAAGAAAAAAGAATAACGAGAAGGGAAAACTGTAACATAATTAAGAAGTGTTTTTCTTCCTTTACTAAGGTGTTCCTTTCCTTCCCTTCCCTTCTCTTCCCTTTATAATTTTTAATATAATAATTCCATCTTCAATTAAACAGTGTGTTGTCCAGGTACAAATATCTTTGTAAAATGATAATCAAGATTTACAACAATGTTCATCACATTAACATTAATTGTATAGTGTTAAAATGATAACATTAAACATAATAATCATAATATTTGCTTCCCTCTCTTAACATATCTTCTTTATTTCACTAATCTTTTTCTTTTGTTTCCCTGTTTCTAACCATTTTTGTTATCTAATCATTGATAAAATAAGTCTCATGTCATATAATATTCAGTTTCTCCTTAATTGCTGGCATTAGTCTATTCATTTCTGCATATTCTAATATTTTCCTGATCATGTTCTCATCTGTGGTGATCTCTTCACTTTTCCACATTTCCTTTCCTTTCCTTTCCTCTTTTCTTTTCTTTTCCTTCTTTCCTTTCCTTTCCTTTTTTCTTTTCTTTTCCTTTCCTTTCCTTTCCTTTCCTTTCCTTTCCTTTCCTTTCCCTTTCCTTTCCTTTTCCTTTCCTTTCCTTTCCCTTTCCTTTCCTTTTCCTTTCCTTTCCTTTCCTTTCCTTTTCCTTTCCTTTCTTTCCTTTCCTTTCCTTTTTGCAAGAAAAGTTTGCCAAGCAGATAACATTCCTAAGGGGGATGAGAATTAAGTGGCATGACAGTCTGCATCTCCCTGGTGTCTTCTGCTGGCAACATTGCTGAGAGCTTTAACACTATGCCAGGTGCACACCCCGAGTAAGTTCGGATTAGTAATGGGATCTGGTTTCAGAAGCTTGGGTTGCAACTGCTCCGAAGCTGAAGCCGTTTTTTCCATTCCCCGAAATAAACGGAGCCACCTGGATCTCGCCGTCAAAATACGAGAAGCTCGGACTGTGTCAAGTGCTTAGCCAAGAATGAAAAAGTGAGGCCATCCACGTGCTCCCCTAATGTATGTGTGATATACGCTATCAAATGGCTTTGACTCCGGGGGATGAAATCAGTCAGCCGTGGAGACCTAATGGAAGATTCCCCAGCGTAGTGCTGCCAAGAAGGAGTGACATATGGTGTCCGAAATGCCATTAAATCAAAAGTACTGAGGGCTGGAGGGCTGCCCCTGAACAGTTGCCAGAGTACACTCCACCAGCTGGGATTTAGATCATCCCAGAGTAGGGTTTTTCAACCCTAGCGACTTGACGAGAACTGTGTTGTGATCTGCCAGCAGCCAATGGAGCTGGCAGCAGATCCGGACAATGAGAGGGTTGGGGAGGAACATGGGCCAATCCTGGAGTCTAGGGAAGGCTCTGATGAGGGCTCTGTGTCAGAGGCAGAGAGGGAGCCGGACAGAGGTGGGTTCCTACCAGTTCACACCTATTCGGTAGAACCGGTTCGTCAAATCTACCGAACTGGTTAGAAGAGGTTCCACCAGTGGACCCGGAAAGCAGGCCACACCTACAGAAGAGGTTCCAAAAATCTTTTGAAACCCACCACTGGTCCTTGGATATGATTATTCTACACTCTCATGCTCATATTTATAAAACTCAGTGCCTCTGTGAAAGGTAAGGATGACTACTGCGTTTGTGGTGCAATCAGAACATTGCGTGTGTTGAAGTTGTTTTAACGCAAACCAAAGATGCCTTTTAAAAAACAAGTTTACATCATATTCTTATGCATGCCAGTGCTGTGTGTGAGGGAATTTAAGGGGGTTCTGACAAGTGTCGTCGGCATCTTCATATCCGGTCACATGGGCGGCAAGCTACTCCCATCCGGTCACATGGGCGGCAAGCCACTCCCACAAAAGAGGCCACACCCACAGAGTAGGTTCGAACAATTTTTGAAACCCACCACTGAGGCCGGAGCAGTATGCCAGTTATCGGCTGCCTTCAGAGTCAGACATCAGTGAGGCAGATGAACAGCGGGAGCCTGTTCCCAGTGTGCGCATACGCAGAGTTGCCAGACGAAGGGAACAGCTAAAGAACAGGGGTCACTAAGGTTGAAAAACCCTACTCTGGGCTGATCTAAATCCCAGCTGTACAAATCTGCTACCATATCTGCTGGCCGCTGGCGGGCCACAACACTTGCCACAGTTGTTAAGTGAATCACTGCAGTTCTTAAGTTAGTAACAGCATTGTTAAGGGATGCTGTAATAATCACAAGTGTGAAAAACATTCTAAGTCATTTTTTTTCAGTGCTGTGGTAACTTCGGTCATTAAACACAATGTTGTACGTTGAGGACTATCTGCATACCGAGTTCATTTCGGCTCTTTTTTGTGTGTGTGTGATGTAGAATGATGCCTTCATGCTCAAATAAGAGTTCTTGCCTTTCTCAATGATTCAGTTAACTCATTTTCATTTTTTAACAGATTAACAGAGTTGGAAGGGACCTTGAAGGTCATCTTGTCCAATTCCCTGTCCAGGAGTGGGCTTCAAAGTTTTTAGCAAGGGGTTCTCTGCCCAGTTGCTATATGGGCGTGGCCACGGTGGGCGTGGATTAGTTGGTCTTCTGCACCATGGCAGGGCATTTTTGCTCTTCTTGGGCTTTCTTTGAACCTCTGGGAAGGTGAAAACGGCCTCCCCAGGCTCCGGAGGCCAGAAATGGGCCAAAACCTCTGGTAGGCCCATTTTCCACCCTCCGCAAGCCTATGTGTGCGCCCTGCACTTACCTGCATCCAAAACAGGTCGCATGGGACTCCTGGGAGGGGTGGGGTGGGCAGGGCCAGCCTGGAGTGGGATTTGGTGGTTCTCTGAACTGCACACAATCTTAGCTAGAGGTTCTCCCGAACCTCTGTGAACTCCCAGCAGCCCACCTCTGCGCCCGCCCAAGCAGGAGACCCTGCCCCATTTCTGACAGATGGCAGTCCCGTCTCTTCTTGAAAGCTTCCGGTGATGAAGCTCCCGCAACTTCCAAAGGCAACTTCTATCCCATCTTCTCTGAACTCTTTGCAAAACTGCAGTGACATCTTTTTTTTCGGATTGGGGATGACCAAAACTGGATGCCGTATTCTAAAGAATCAACTGAATTGAGTAGATTACAAACACCCCGTGTCACATTTTAGGCAATTCTTAATGCTTACCAGGCCCCTTTTGCTATATGACTTATGCTGTCCTTTCTGCCTCCCCCCTCCTCTCTGTTTAATAAGGGTGCCATTTAATTTGACATTCATATGTAAACCATTCCTTCATGGAAGATTTAAAGAGCCAATGCTTTTGCGGGAAACTAAACTTGATTAAATACAAAGCTCTAAATCGAGCCGAAAGAATTAACCATGATGGTTTTTCGTCTAAGAGAGTGGGAATTAATTGGCTTGGGGTGTTTCCCTGATCCCTCCTTATAAATAACAACAATAACCTTCGCATTATATGAATTCACTTATTGACAAACAGTGAACAGCACCATCTACTGAAGCAGGAGTACTTAAACACGATCTAGGTTGCCACACACGCACGCTGCTAACTTTGGAATAAATCCTATCAAAACACACGTTTTCCGGGTAGACGGCAAACCTAAATCTACTGATTTCCCCCCCCTACAAGCCCTTAACGTGATGGGATTGCGGGGATTCCCAAATCACGTTTGTTGGGAGCCACAAAGCTGTAGTAGAGGATTCTTCAGAGAAGTTGGCAATGGGCAGTTGTGCTTCTAGGAGCACTTGCAGACAATGAGCACAGCTGGAAGGCGCAATTCATGCTGGGTGGTGGCAAACCAGAGCAGAGAGCCTAGTTCCGGGATGGCAAACCTATGGCATGCACGCCACACAGGTGCAGCTGAGCCATCGCCCCAGCTCAGCTGCATCATGCATGCACATAGGCCTCCCAGCAGCCAGCTGATTTTGGGGTCTTTGCCACGCATGGGCAGGGGGAGGGCACATGCAGGAGACATGTGTGCATGCGCGGGGATCATGCGTGCATGCATGGGGGATGGGGGGAGCGCGTGGGGTGCAGCACAGCCTGTTTTTGCTCCCAGGAAGCTGCCTGGAGGCCTACTCGGCCCAAAATGGGGCATGGCGGTGTGTGGTGCACACACACCCTCACAGCCCGTTTTTGCTCCTAGGAGGCTGCGGGGAGCCTATTATCCCCAAAACAGGGCATGGAGGGGGTGTGTGTCAAAAAGTTTAGCCATCACTGGCCTAGTTGGTCCAAGGTAACGGTGCAATTCGGAGTTGAAATCAAGGAACAGCAAAATGTACAGACCCAAAATTTTCAGCTGAGTAACTAAGGCTGGGAATGACCCCGAGAATGGATCAAGGCAGGAACAGCTCCTCTGATGGCCATGGGGGAAATGTAAGTAGAGCAGAAGGATATTGGTAGTCCTCGGCTTACAACCACAATGGGCCTTCCCATCTTGCTCATAAATCGCGACTACCGATATCCTTTCTATTTTTTTTGCAATGGTAGTTAAGCAGGTAGGGTGGCCGTAGAGCAAATACTGTGGTTGTCAAAAAAAAAGTAACAACCAGAAATAAATGCTGGTTTGGGGGCGGGGGATCTAACTTCAGGATGCTGCAAACACCATAAATGCTGGCCAGTTGCACAGAGCCCAAGATGTGGCCGTGTGACCTTGGTAGGAAGGGTGTCGACCATTGGAACTTCAGCGGTGAACTGTAAGTATGCCCAGGGAGCAATGGTGGGTTCCAACAGCCATTACTGCTGGCTTGCTCAGGGATGCCCTGCGCGGGTGTGCTTCGTGTGTGGTGCCAGTACAACAAAAATTGCTCTGTGCATGCACAGAAGCCAAAAACAAGATGACGCCACCAGGAGAACCGTTTCAGGCACGTCGCTGCCGGTTCCAGTGACACACACCGCCAAGCTGCTACCGGTTCGGCTGAACCGGTCCGAACCGGTAGGAACCCACCCCTGCCGGGGAGGTTTGTTGCAACTGTGAAAGGTGGTTGTAAGTTGAGCACTACCAGAGGTGGGTTCCTACCAGTTCGCACCAGTTCGGTAGAACCGGTTCGTCAAATCTACCGAACCGGTTAGAAGAGGTTCCACCAGTGGACCCGGAAAGCAGGCCACACCTACAGAAGAGGTTCCAAAATTTTTTGAAACCCACCACTCACTCACTCACACACACACTCACACAGAGAGAGAAAGAGAAAGAGAAAGAAAGGAAGAAAGAAATAAAAAAGAAAAAAGAAAGAAAAAGTGAGAGAGAGAGAGATGAAAGAAAAAAAGGAAAAAGGGACAGAGAGACAAAAGGAAGGAAAGAGAGAGAGAGAGACAGAGGGAGAAAGAAAACACATGGCTGGCAAGCCACTCCCACCAGGTCACATGGCCAGCAAGCCACTCCTACAAATGAGGCCACACCTACAGAGTAGGTTCGAAATTTTTTTGAAACCCACCACTGAGCACTACCTACATAATATCACTCTCCCTCTGCATCTGTCAGTTCCATTTGTTTACGGATTCCAGTGTGATTCCATAACAAACCATTTCCCCAAGGACTCATATCAATTCGTATCAAATCACCTCCCCATTTCTCAAAATGTGCAATAAACACAGCAGAAAAAGTTCCTGCTTCCTCCTCTGTCTCGTTTTTTTTTTTTTAGTGTTTGGCTGCCTTTTCTTTGACTATCATAACAATTTATGGCTTTTATGGGGGTTAGGCGATCCCTAACTAACATACCTTCCGTCTTTCCCCTGCTACTCGCGAGGCTGTCCCTTTCTTGAGGCCATCAAAAACTCACGTTAGCGCATAGCAGAGTATCGATATACTGTACGCAAGCAGGGTTTACCATCTGGTCCATTAAGAACAGTGGGGGGAAAAATGGGAAGTAGCAAATCACAGCTTCTCACATTTCCTCTTCGCATCGTCTTTCCATCGGCTTGAATGCCAGGAATTTTAGCACTCAAACGGCAAAGCTGGCAGTCCCTTCTCATTATAGTCCAGCCTTCCAGAGGTGGGATTCATCAGGTTCTGACCAGTTCTGGAGAACCGGTAGCGGAAATTTTGCGCAGTTTGGAGAACCACCTCTGGCTGGCCCCGCCCCTGTCTATTCTCTGTCTTCCAAGTCCCAGCTGATTGGGAGGGAATGGAGATTTTACAGTATCCTTCCCCTGCCGCGCCCACCAAGCCATGCCACGCCGACCAAGCCATGCCACGCCCACAGAACCGGTAGTAAAAAAAATGAATTCCACCGCTGCAGCCTTTCTGAAATCAAATTCCTACGCTACTGTTGTTATTATTGTCAGTTGCCCCATCAGCAGAGATTGTGTAAAATTTGACGGGAGTAACAAAAATTTTAATCTGAGTAGTTAGACGTCGCAATGACAAGGGCCTTTGTTTCGTTAAAATATGCAACACAGAAAGGTGGCCAACGTTTTAGATCTCAAAATGAAAACGATCCTTTTCAAGAGGTTTCAACAGTTAGGTAGACTAGAATAGGAAACGCCAGAGAAAGACTAAAACTACTTTTACTCTAAAACTATAGCAACAAAGAGGATTAGGGGACTGGAGGCCAAAAGATATGAAGAACGGTTGCAGGAACTGGGTCTGTCTAGTTTAATGAAAAGAAGGACTAGGGGAGGGTGGGGCTTTTCATTCTCCCCAGGTTCCGGAAGCCTTATTCAAGCCTCCGGGAGGGGAAAAACAGCTTCCTTGGGCTCCGGAGGCCCTCCCTAAAGCTTCCTTGCACCAAAAATGGAGCAACGCCAACCACATGCAGGCACGCCCCCGTGCATGCATGTGCATCTCCCGCATGTACAACAGAGACCTGAAAATCAACTGGCTGGCAGGAGGCGTGTCCTCAGGGTCACCTGAGTGATGCTTAATGGTTCCTGTAGTCTGCAATTTTTTCCCCTCTGGGAATCCATTCCTACTCCCGCACCATTCCAAGGGTGCTCATCCCAAATTGTATAGCTAAAAGTCTGTAGAAATTCTCAGTCATCCAGGTCATGGTTGTCCCACAGGTGCTTTTTCAGGAGGCCACTGGACATTTTGGGGTTTTTTTTTTTGGGAACGGGTTTTGCTTCTCATCCAAGAAGCTTCTTAGTTAGTTAGTTTTTAACAATGGAGTGAAGCAGGAACCAATTGGGCTTGCAAACTGCGGAAGACATTAATAGGGGAATGTTGTCCTGAAGTGAGCAATAGCAGTAGACTTATATACCGCTTCATAGGCCTTTCAGGCCTCTCTAAGCGGTTTACAGAGAGTCAGCATATTGCCCCCAACAATCTGGGTCCTCATTTTACCCACCTCGGAAGGATGGAAGGCTGAGTCAACCCTGAGCCGGTGAGATTTGAACCGCTGACCTGCTGATCTAGCAGTAGCCTGCAGTGCTGCATTTAACCACTGCGCCACCTTGGCTCATGAGATTAAGCCATTTCCCTTTCTTCTTGTTCTTGTTCTTGTTCTTGTTCTTCTTCTTGTTCTTCTTCTTGTTCTTCTTCTTGTTCTTCTTCTTCTTCTTCTTCTTCTTCTTCTTCTTCTTCTTCTTCTTCTTCTTCTTCTTCTTCTTCTTCTTCTTCTTCTTCTTCTTCTTCTTCTTCTTCTTCTTCTTCTTCTTCTTCTTCTTCTTCTTCTTCTTCTTCTTCTTCTTCTTCTTCTTCTTCTTCTTCTTCTTGTTGATTTTATTTATATGCCGCCCCTTTCCCCCCGAAGGGGATTCAGGGCAGCTCACAACTCAACCAGGGAAGGGGGGGATACAGACAAAATTAAAAACGACACAAAACAATGCATGGTTTAAAACACACAACAATCATACCATTCGAGACGGGGGCAACGGTTCTTTATCCCCAGGCCTGTTGGAACAACCAGGTTTTAAGGGCTTTGCGGAAGGCCTGGAGGGTGGTGGGGGTTCTAATCTCCACGGGGAGCTCGTTCCAGAGGGTCGGAGCAGCCACAGAGAAGGCTCTCCTCCGGGTAGTCGCCAGTCGACACTGGCCGGCGGATGGAATTCGGAGGAGGCCTAATCTGTGGGATCTAATCGGTCTAGTGGAGGTAATTGGTAATTCTTCTTCTTCTTCTTCTTCTTCTTCTTCTTCTTCTTCTTCTTCTTCTTCTTCTTCTTCTTCTTCTTCTTCTTCTTCTTCTTCTTCTTCTTCTTCTTCCTCCTTCTTCCTTCTTCCTCCTTCCTCCTTCTTCCTTCTTCCTTCTTCTAATCTTTATCTGCATAGTTTGTTAAGGACTTAGCTTTAAGGCCATTTCACCTGAGCCTTGGCTGATTTAGCACGCAGAATTTTACCAACAGAGCTATCGACCTTCCCCTTCCTTTCTGTGTTCTGGGTGCTCGTTCACCTATAGAAACGGGCAGGCAAACAAGGCCACAGGTGCAGAAAATTGGGGCCTTCCTGCTGTTTATTACAATTTCTCAAAGGAAGGAGGAGAGGAGGAGAGCAGCGATGGAGGTTGTCCAACAGGATTCCCTCAAGGACTGTCTCCTCTTTTTTGCTTGAGGAAAAGGCTGCATGTCAACTCCCAGCAATTGAAGAGACACCCCCCCACACACACACCTTTTTATGTTGCACAAAAATGTGCAAACTAAATTCTCCGTATGGCAGTCTCCATCTTTGTCTTCAGAAAGCTGATAACTATAGTAGTATTTATGTATGTATTTGAATTTGAATTTTTTGAATTTTGCCTTTATTTGTATGCCGCCCTTTTCCCTGGGGGGACTCAGGGCGGCTCACAATTCAAAAAAGGGAGGGGGAGAAGACAAACAATAGACAATACAGCATGTTAAAAAGAAAACACAACAATTGCACAATTCGAGTGGGGCTACAATCTTAACCCCAGGCCAGCCGGGACAGCCAGATCTTTAAAGCGGCGCAGAAGGACTGGAGGGTGGTGAGGGTCCGAATCTCCACAGGGAGTTCGTTCCAGAGGGTCGGAGCAGCCACCGAGAAGGCTCTCCTCCGGGTAGTTGCCAGTTTGCACTGGCTAGAAGATGGGATTCGGAGGAGGCCTAATCGATGCGATCGAATCGGTCTAGTGGAGGTAATTGGCAGTAGGCGGTCTCTCAAGTACCCAGGCCCACTACCATGAAGGGCTTTATAGGTGATAAGTAGCACCTTGAAGCGCACCCGGAGATCAACAGGTAGCCAGCGCAGCTCGCGGAGGATAGGTGTTATGTGGGTGAACCGAGGTGCACCCACAATCGCTTGCGCGGCAGCATTCTGGACTAGCTGGAGTCGCCGAATGCTCTTCAAGGGCAGCCCCATGTAGAGCACATTGCAATATTCCAGCCTAGAGGTCACAAGGGCACGAGTGACTGTTGTGAGGGCCTCCCGGTTCAGGTAGGGACGCAACTGGTGTACCAGGCGAACCTGGGCAAATGCCCCCCTGGTCACAGCTGACAAATGATGTTCGAAGGTCAGCTGTGGGTCCAGGAGGACTCCCAAGTTGCGAACCCTGTCTGTATGAAGTGTGCATGTGTATATATGTGCATTCTCTCCCTCCTTCCCTCCACCCCCCCTCTCTTACACACACAGACACACACACACATCTATGTGTGCAGATTTGGAAGTAATACCAGCAAAAAATGAAATTCAATGGCAAAAAAAAGTAAGGTTCTACATTTAGGCAAGAAAAATGAAATGCACAGGTACAGTATAGTGGTACCTTCCTCAATAGTAGTAACTGTGAGAGGGACCTTGGAGTCCTAGTGGACAATCATTTGAATATGAGCCAGCCGTGTGCAGCAGCTGCCAAAAAAGCCAACACAGTTCTAGGCTACATAAACAGAGGGATAGAATCAAGATCACGTGAAGTGTTAATACCACTTTATAAGGCCTTGGGAAGGCCACACTTGGAATCCTGCATCCAGTTTTGGTCGCCACGATGTAAAAAAGATGTGGAGACTCTAGAAAGAGTGCAGAGAAGAGCAACAAAGATGATTAGGGGACTGAAGACTAAAACATATGAGGAACGGTTGCAGGAACTGGGTATGTCTAGTTTGATGAAAAGAAGAACTAGGGGAGACATGATAGCAGTCTTCCAATATCTCAGGGGCTGCCACAAAGAAGAAGGAGTCTAGCTATTCTCCAAAGCTCCTGGGGGTAGGACAAGAAGCAATGGGTGGAAACGAATCAAGGAGAGAAGCCACTTAAAACTGAGGAGAAATTTCCTGACAGTTAGAATAATTAATCAGTGGAAGAGCTTTTGCTCAGAAGTTGTGGATGCTCCAACACTGGATGTTTTAAAGAAGGTGTTGGATATCCATTTGTCTGAAGTGGTTTCCTGCCTAAGCAGGGGGTTGGACTAGAAGATCTCCAAGGTCCCTTCCAACTGTTCTGTTCCGTTCTGTTCCGTTCTGTTCCATTCTATTCTATTCTATTCTATTCTAAATAGGTCGCATAGATTCATTTTAAAATTCAGTGTAGATATAATGGGACCACAGCGGCTCCATAAAATAAGCTGACCAATGATATTAATCAAGAAGGTATATTCTGCCCTGAGACAGAAAAAGTACTGTAGGACTTCAACCATACAATTATACCCACCATTTTGTCATTTTTTTAAAATTGTTTTTCCCATGAACGCCTGCAAAAAAAAATCTCCAGTCTTTTGTTTTCAAGTTAACCAATAACAAATGACTAACATTTGTCGTTTCTATGCATGCACATATCCCAATGATTCAGCTGCAAAGCATGAAGCAAAACATAAATAAAAGGAGGGAGTTCCTGTCCTCCTGTGGCAGTTAGGAAAGAGCGAACATTCAAGAGAACAAAGAGGAAACTTTGGGATGGACCGAGCATGTTCATTGTTTGATCCAACTAGTGTGATGACTCTTTAAGAATTGTGTGCCAGGCTCCCACTGATGATGTAATGCTAACCAAGGCGCTTTGGCAACTGAAGGGCCGTCTCAACCACAGGTATAATTATGATTATAATTGCTTTAAAATGCTTTTTACATTTTCTTTTAGGACACAACTTTCCCCTCCCTCTCCCACGGACCTCCAGAAATGAAATCCCATGATTGAACGTGACTGGAGAGAACATATGGGACGTGGTGGCTCAGTGGATAAGGCGCTGAGCTTGTCGATCAGAAAGGTTGGCAGTTTGGCGGTTCGAATCCCTAGCACCGTGTAATGGAGTGAGCTCCTGTTTCTTGTCCCAGCTTCTGCCAACCTAGCAGTTGTGGTATTGAAAATGCAGCACTGGTTCATGAGATCCAATTTTGTATTATAGTAGTAGTTCCTTTTAAGGGACGCGGTGGCTCAGTGGCTAAGATGCTGAGCTTGTCGATCAGAAAGGTCGGCAGTTTGACGGTTCGAATCCCTAGCGCCCCGTAATGGAGTGAGCTCCCGTTACTTGTCCCAGCTTCTGCCAACCTAGCAGTTCGAAAGCAAGCATGTAAAAATGCAAGTAGAAAAATAGGAACCACCTTTGGTGGGAAGGTAACAGCCTTCCGTGCGCCTTTGGCATTTAGTCATGCTGGCCACATGACCACGGAGACGTTTTCGGAAAGCACTGGATGAGCGCCACCACCTAGAGTTTGGAACAACTAGCACATATGTGCGAGGGGAACCTTTAGCTTTAGAGAGCACATGACTATGCTTCTCCGCATATATTTTCCATAGATGTTTGGGACAAAATTCTGGTTAAGGTTTTTCCCAGTTTACGGTGGGTAAGTCTATCAAGAAGTCAATGATAATTCTAATATCAGAGGAGCAACGGGTTCAGAAGGCTAAATCTTCCTTTTCAGCTTGAGTGCTCCTCAGTGTCATCTTGAGGAATGGAAGAAGACGGGCCTTGAATCAACAGGACAGTTTATATGGTCTAGTGCAGGGGTATCAAACTGAATTTCATTGAGGGCCACATCAGGGCTGTGGTTGACCTCAGGGAGGAGCATTGCTGACTGGGTGGGCATGGCCAGCTTGATGCCATTCTCTGGGCATGGTCGATTGGGTGGGCATGGCCAGCTTGATGCCATTCTCTGGGCATGGTCGATTGAGTGGGCATGGCCAACTTGATGCCATTTACTGGGCATGGTCGATTGGGTGGGCATGGCCAGCTTGATGCCATTCTCTGGGCATGGTAGATTGGATGGGCATGGCCAGCTTGATGCCATTCTCTGGGCATGGTCGATTGAGTGGACATGGCCAGCTTGATGCCATTCTCTGGGCATGGTAGATTGGATGGGCATGGCCAGCTTGATGCCATTCTCTGGGCATGGTAGATTGGATGGGCATGGCCAGCTTGATGCCATTCTCTGGGCATGGTCGATTGAGTGGGCATGGCCAGCTTGATGCCATTTACTGGGCATGGTCGATTGGGTGGGCATGGCCAGCTTGATGCCATTCTCTGGGCATGGTCGATTGGGTGGGCATGGCCAGCTTGATGCCATTCTCTGGGCATGGTAGATTGGATGGGCATGGCCAGCTTGATGCCATTCTCTGGGCATGGTCGATTGAGTGGGCATGGCCAGCTTGATGCCATTTACTGGGCATGGTCGATTGGGTGGGCATGGCCAGCTTGATGCCATTCACTGGGCAAGCTCGATTGGGTGGGCATGGCCAGCTTGATGTCATTCACTGGGCATTGTTGATTGGGTGGGCATGGCCAGCTTGATGCCACTCCCCAAACTGCTGGCATGTTTCCTCTTCGCATTGGGTATACTGGACCAAAGTGATGTGTGTAGACCGGGCCAAAGCCACACTGGCCCAATGTTTCTTCTTTGCATTGGGTAGACTGGATTGAAGTGGATGCGGGTAGACAGATAGCAGATTAACAGATTAATAGAGTTGGGAGGCACCTTGTAGGTCATTTGATGATCTGTTGGTTTGTTTTATTTATATGGAGACATAATTTAACAAAATGTTGTGTTACTCATCTTTGGCTCAAAGTGGATGACCTCTGCCAACATATTAACAAATCTGAATGCACGATGGGTGCCAAATACAGTTGCGTGTTAATGTATTTTGTAAGGATGGGTGATGAATTTATTCCATTATATAAACCCCTCAAACAAAAGTAGATGCAAATTGCTGGTCTCATGAATGCATGTCGCTCTTCTTCACTTAAAGTCCCCTTGAGTACCCTCAACTGAGAGGGAGTACAGATACAGATTACAGAATGAGATTAACAGAGTTGGAATGGACCTTGTAGGTCATCTAGTCCAACCCTTACCCAAGCAGGAGACCCTACACCATTTCTGACAGATGGCAGTCCAGTCTCTTCTTGAAAGCTTCCAGGGATGAAGCTCCCACAACCTCTGAAGGCAGCTTCTATTCCATTGGTTCTCACTGTCAGAAAATTCCTCCTTATTTCTAGGTTGAATCTCTCCTTGTTCAGTTTCCATCCATTATGCCTTGTCTGGCTTCAGGTACTTTGGAAAATAGCTTGACTTCCTCCTCTCTGTGGCAGCCCTCAAATTTTGGAATACTGCTATCATGTCTCCCCTTCTCTTCACTAGACTAGCCATGTCCAGTTCCTGCAACAGTTCTTTATATGTTTTAGTCTCCAGTCCCCGAATCATCCTGGTTGCTCTTATATATAAGAGTAGAGTTAACCAACTGTCAGCACTGAATTGGAGCTAGATAAAGAGTTAATGGAGTTCAAGAAGGATTGGATTTAGCTCATTTGTGGAAGTGTACAAATTCTAGACTAATTCCTCTCTTGACTCCACCCTCTCTCTCCTTCTCCTACACAATTAACAGAGGAGCTGGCAAACATTACATCAACCATAGGATTGGCTGGTATAATCCATCAAGGATAAACTGGGTGATCAAACATAGACCATGATGGCCCCAAGGGCTGGATCAGACCATATTGTGGGCCGGATCCGATCCGCGGGCCTTGAGTTTGACACCCCTGGTCTAGTGCAAGGGGCTAGTAGTTTTCTCTCTAAGACATTAGGCCAGTGCTTCTGACAACTTTTAAGATCTGTGGACTTCAACCCCCATAACTGGCTGTGGAATTCTGAGAATAGAAGTCCACATATCTTAAAAGTTGTCAGGGTTGAGAAACGCCGGTTTAATGTCTTAGAGAGAGCACTACTAGCCCTTTGCTCCTTTCATTTCCTTATACAGGTAGTCCACAACTGAGCCCCAAATTTTAGTTGCTAAGTGAATCAGTTAAGTGAGTTAAATTTATGTTTCACCGACAAAGAAATAAGGGGAGACTAGTATAGATCTATTTCAAGCTATTTAGCTCTCATCAGCTAGCCGTACCCTCTGGGATTCGAACCCGGGCTGCTTATATATTAGGTAGATGTGTTAACCTCTAAGCCACGGGTTCTCCTTGCCCTGATAGAAGGGTCCCACCAGAGGAAAAAACAGCTATTTGAGTTTTGTCTCATTTTATGACCTTTCTTGCCACGGTTGTTAAATGAATCACTGCAGTTGTTAAGCGAGCAACATGGTTGTTAAGTGGATCTGGCTTCCCCATTGTGTTTGCTTGCCAGAACTTCACAAAAGGGGATCCAGTGACAGACACACACATGAGACATTGAAACTGTCATAAGGATGTTGAGTCAATTCTCAAGCATCCCTATTGTGACCACGGGGATAGTGCAATGGTCGTTAAGTCTGAAAAACGGTCCGACGTCACTTTTTTCAGACCTGTTGTAACTTCGAGAGTCACTGAATGAACTGTTGTAAGGCGAGGGCTCGCTGCATGCGGCAGAGGCAAATTAAAATAGGACAGGCTAGGACAGCTCTCGTCTCTTCTGACTTAAAACCAGAAGAAATCTGGTTAGGCCACTTCAAAAGGGCTCTTTAACTCACAAAAGCTTGTGACTCGTCATAAAATTTGTTAGCTGGGAAAGAGACTATCAGACTTTGAGTTTTCGGCAGCCGCAGACTGACACAGCTGACATCCTACAATAAAAAAACTTCTCTTGGACAGTATCACAAAAGAACCAGAGACCTTCTATTCCAGAAAGATCTGATTAAATCTTCCCAAGCCAATGAATCTGAAAACATTACTCTCGTTTTACCTCAGGGTACCATTCCAGAAGATTTAGTTCTCAAGATTTGGGAGAGAAGGAGGGGATCTTTAAGAACTCAACCACATCAGGGGGGTCAAACTGAAGGCCCGGGGGCTGGATCAAGCCCATGGGGTTCTTAGTTCTGGCCTGTGGGGCCACCCTGGAAACAGCAAAGGTGCCTCTGGTAGCGAAAATGGAGCTCGGGAGGGCTCCGCGCGGTGGCCATTTTTTGTTGGCAGAGGACTGCAGGAGGCTGTCACATCAGGGGTGGGTTCCAGCTGCCGTTTCTGCCGGTTTGCTCAGGGACGCGCCACATGCACACACTTGCACAGTGCAACAAAATTGCTCTGCGCGTGCACAGAAGGCAAAAACAAGATGGCGGCACCTATGGCGCTGTCGAGAAAACCAGTTCGGGGGCGTGGCAGGCCTGGGTCACTGCCGGTTCCAGCGACCCAGGCCGCCAAGTTACTACCTCTGCGTCACATCCAAAACTTGAGGCCCGGGTGCGCTGTGCCCTCCACTCCCCCCGCCAGCTCCATTTTTGCGGGCAGAGCGCTAGCAAAACAAACTACTGGCAAAAGTGGATTCCCCCAGCCCCTCACAGGCCACCACAGGTGCCCCCAACATGAGTGATGTTGAGCTGGCCACGCCCACCCTGGCCACGCCCACCCCCACCCCCCAGAGGTCAAACACAACCCTGATGTGGCCCTCAATGAAATCAAGTTTGACATCCCTGATCTAGATGGTGAATCTAAAATCCATAATTATTTCCAGAAGGTGTTTTCAGCTTAATCCCCAATTTCTTGAGGATGATGAAAGAGACACTTCTAGTATTACTTCTTCGTTCCGATTCATGTTTAAGTTCAATATTTTGGTAACTAGCTACTTCAATTATTTTTTTAAAGAAATATGACACAGCCATTATAAATTGCTACGATGTCCCACATCATAATGATGCTTGGGAGGCATAAAATTTCTCCACGCTGTTTTGCAGATAGGGTCTTTGAAAATAACCTACAGGTTGTCCTCCACTTACAACAGTTCATTTAGTGAGCATATAAAATTACCACGGCGCTGGAAAAAAAATCAGTTATGATTGTTTTTCACACTTAGGACCATTGGAGCATCTCCAGGGATCAAAATTCGGATGCTTGCCAACTGGTCCATATTTACGATGGTTGCAGTGTCCCAGGGTCATGTGATGGCCTCTTTGCGACCTTCTGACAAGCAAAGTCAATGAGGAAGCCCGATTCGCTTAACAACCATGTGTTCCTTAACAACTGCAGTGATTGACTTAACAACGGTGGCATGAAAGGTAGTAAAATGGGGCAAAACTCGCTTAACAACCATCTCGCTTAGCAACAGAAATTTGGTGCTTCCCTGTGGTTGTAACTCGAAGACTATCCGTAGCAGGGGTGGGTTCCTGCCAGTTCTAACCTCTTCTATAGAAGAGGTTCCACAAATCTAGTGTGCTGTTTAGAACCGGTTCCAGCTCCCTCCCACCGCCCGTCCGCACATCATCAAGATGAAGAGCGAGAGGAGGAATTCTGGGAGCTGAAGTCCACAAGTCTTAAAGCTGTCAAGTTTGAACACCTCTAAGGTTTTTTTCTAAATGGTTAGGGGCGCAAGGGTCTTGTAACATGACAGCTTTAAGACTTGTGTGCTTCAATGCTAGAGTTCCTGAGCAAACATGACTGGAGGAGGAATTCTGGGAGTTGAAGTCCACAAGTCTTAAAGCTGTCAAGTTTGAACACCCCTGGTTTTTTTTTTCTAAAGGGTTAGGGGTGCAAAGGTCTTGTAACTTGACAGCTTTAAGACTTGCACACTTCAATGCCAGAGTTCCCGAGCCAACATTTTGGTTGCTGAGCGCCAAGCCACTCCCACTCAGTCACATGGTTAGCAAGTCACTCCCACCCAGTCACATGGCCGGCAAGCCACTCCCACAAAGTAGACCAAACCTACAGAAGAGGTTCTAAAAAATTTTGAAACCCACCACTGATCTGTAGTTTATTTAAGACTTAACTCACCTATTATCTTTTATCTCCCACTGCACACCAGGGCTATTTTTTGCCAAAATATTTCAGTATTGCCAATCTTGGAAGGCTCCAGATGGCAATTTTTTTCTTTTCTTTTTTAAAAAAGGTACGTGCATGGATGCACCTGGATTGCAGATTACCACTCCTGTCTGAGCAACCGAATGTTTAGTCTACAAGATCGGGGTGCATGAAGATACTTGTTTGGGTTGAACGCTAATGGTTTGTGAATGGCTGCTAGTTATCAGTTTGAACCATCTGCTTGGGTAGGGATTAAAAAGAGAGGATTTTGCACGGAATCCAATCAAGAACCTCTTTCCAAAATCACCAAATTTACCAGAGGAACATAAAATAGAGAGTCCCGTTTGTCTTCTCCAACCAATGAATTGTTATTGTTGTCTTCTCCAAGCAATGAATCATCTTTTGATTCTTAGATGATTTACAAATGCTGGCCCAAGTGAGAGCAGGTGTTTATTCTCCTCCTTCTCCTTCTTCCTCCTCCTCCTCCTCTTCCCCTTCTCCTTCTCTTCTTCTTCTTCCTCCTCCTCCTCTTCCCCCTCCCCCCTCCTCCTCCTCCTCTTCTTCTTGTTCTTGTTCTTCTTCCTCCTCCTCCTCTTCCTCCTCTTCCTCCTCTTCCCCCTCCCATTCCCCCCTCCTTCTTCCTCCTCCTCCTCTTCCTCCTCTTCCCCCTCCCCCTCCCACTCTTCTTCTTCTTCTTCTTCTTCTTCTTCTTCTTCTTCTTCTTCTTCTTCTTCTTCTTCTTCTTCTTCTTCCTCCTCCTCCTCCTCTTCCCCCTCCCAATCCCCCCTCCTCCTCCTCCTTCCTCCTCCTCTTCCCCATCCCACCCCCTCCTCTTCCTCCTTCCTCCTTCCTCCTCCTCCTCCTCTTTCTTCCTCCTCCTCTTCAATATCCATCATTGGATGTTGGCAATCATGTTGCCGATCCTATTTTTATCAACAGCTGCATGAAAAAGAGCTGCTGGGTTTTGCCCAAACCAGTCCCTTAGATTATGAAGTCATGATGTTCTTCTTCTGCCTGGACCTCATCTGTCTTCAATCTTTCCCTGGAGGATTAAGTCAGGGTTGCCGTATTTTCCCGGGTGTCGCATCACATGTCCGAAATATTCTCTTTCATTTTTTTAAGGGTGTGATGATCTCCCTTGGCTTTCCCATGCGGCTTATGCCCTCCTCATTTCTGATTTTGTCAACCCATCTTATACCTAACAGCCACCTGTAAATCCACGTTTCAAAAGCTTCTCGTCTTTTCAAGTGGCTTTCTATCAGAAACCAACTTTCTACTCCGTAGAGCAGGATAGAAAAGATCCAACATCCGGCAAGCCTTAAATTCAGTCTTAGCCTTATGTCGTGACTGCAGAAGAACCTTTTTCATTCTGAAGGATTTATTCCCTGATAGCACATATTCCCTCAGCTGGGCTTCCATTCTTTTTTAACCAGCTCTGTGAAATACAACTTAGTTGATGGGGTTTCCCCAGCTTCCCAAAGTTGTGTGTACAAATGGACACAGGATACAAAGTGGCGAGGGACAATGTGTTTTCCCACGTGACCCGACAAATGCGCGAACGTCAAAAGCGTGCCGACAAAACCGTGGCGCTAAAACCGCGATGTCAAAAGCGTGCCGACAACAGCGCGCCGACAAAAGCGCGCCGACAGAAGCACGATTTAAGTTAAGGTAAGGTTTAGGGTTAGGTTTAGGATTAGGTTTAGGGTTAGGTTTAGGGTTTGGTTTAGGGTTAGGTTTAGGGTTTGGTTTAGGGTTAGGTTTAGGGTTAGGTTTAGGGTTAGGTTTAGGGTTAGGTTTAGGGTTAAGTTTAGGGTTAGGTTTAGGGTTTGGTTTAGGGTTAGGTTTAGGGTTAGGTTTAGGGTTAGGTTTAGGGTTAGGATTACAGCACGCTTCTGTCGGCACGCTGTTGTCGGCGTGCTTCAGCGCTCATTCGTCAGCGCAGTTTTGTCGGCGCGGTTTTGTCACCGCATTTGTGGTGGAACCATTTTCCCACTCTGCCTTCTAAAAATTGGCGAATCATTTCTAAGGCTGCAGCCTATGAAAGAAAAGCCAGCCCTATTTTTCCTCTCTGATTTATTCTGGATGTTCTAAAAACCGCCTTGCCGTGTGAAGAATGCTTGAATACATCCTCAACTTTCCCTCCCTTTTTAAACCTGGATTCTAACGGAAGCGGTTCCTTAATAGGGATTTGAGATATTCTGTCGTATAAGAGACAGAAAACCCAAATCTGCAGTCAACGTTTTCTCTCTTGCGTTAATGATGCCCTTGTTTCGCCGTCTGCTGAAAATGCCACCACTAATGAGATAATATCAGTCTGCTTGGGAGCAAGCTGACTGTAAGCTTTTAAAGCAGCCCAGCTTCGACAGCGAGGAGCCGTTCTAATGTTCTGCGGCGGCCTCTGGTCAATGACATGGTAGAAATTGTCTTATCTCCCACCATTTTTTGGGGGGGGGGGGAACGTCACTGCCAAAACCACCGGTCCTAAAAGGAGAGAAAAAAGCCGCCTGCTGTGTATGACTGGAGCAAACTGGACCCTGCTGAGCCCTCTTAACAACCAGCCTTAACTAATTCCACTCTGAAAACCTGGCCATGTTGCGGAGAGATTGAGCTTAAATCGGCTTTGAAAGGGAGATGAGCACTGCCCCCTAGAGTCGGGAACGACTAGCACATATACGCGAGGGGAACCTTTTTTTGAAAAGATTTTTATTAACAAACCTGTAAAATACACACACACACAAAAATTAGACGTACACATTTACACAATAGCAGTTAGCAGTAGCAATAGCAGTTAGACTTATATACCGCTTCATAGGGCTTTCAGCCCTCTCTAAGTGGTTTACAGAGTCAGCATATCGCCCCCACAGTCTGGGTCCTCCTTTCACCCACCTCGGAAGGATGGAAGGCTGAGTCAACCTTGAGCCGGTGAGATTAGAACCGCTGAACTGCAGATAACAGTCAGCTGAAGTGGCCTGCAGTACTGCACTCTAACCACTGCGCCACCTCGGCTCTTACAATACAATACGAACAGGAACCTCCCGTTCTTTATAATAGCAATTGCCAATCGATACCGCTCACCTTATATTATTTCCCCTTCTATTGTATTTCATTTGGATTTCACCATTCTTAACCCTCTTATTTTACTCATAACTATTATTATTATTTAGTTTTATTATAGAGGGGAACCTTTACCTTTACCTTATCCATTCATGGAGAACATGCAACAATGAGCAAGATCTTCTATGTGCCAAGTCTTGGGCAAAACGAGATCCGCAGCAAATAAATTTAATAAAGAAATCTGCCACTTTCCCAAGTCGCAAGGAGTTGAAACAGCATCTATCGACATCTATCACTTGCCTCCAGAAGTTGTGGGTGTTCCAACACTGGAGGTTTTTAAGAAAAGAATGGCCAACCATTTGTCTGAAATTGTATGAGCAGAGAGTTGGACTAGAAGACCTACAAGGTCCCTCCAATTCTGCTATTGTGTTACATTAAAACAGAGAATTGGTAATATTTCCACTAGGAGGGTCAAATTTTTCAGCTTTCAATTTCCAAACATTAAAAGATAAAGGTTCCCCTTGCACATTTGTGCTAGTCGTTCCCAACTCTAGGGGGCGGTGCTCATCTCCGTTTCAAAGCCGAAGAGCCAGCGCTGTCCGAAGACGTCTCCGTGGTTAGGTGTCTGGCATGACTAAATGCTGAAGGCGCATGGAACGCTGTTACCTTTCCACTACAGGTAACTTATTTTTCTACTTGCATTTTTTGAGTGCTTTCGAACTGCTAGATTGGCGGAAGCCAGGGCAAGTAACGGGAGCTCACTCCGTTATGCGACGCTAGGGATTCGAACCGCCGAACTGCCGACCTTTCTGATCGACAACTCAGTGTCTTAGCCGCTGAGCCACATTAGGAATGCTCAAACGTTGTGACATACCTTGTGGATTCTAAAAGATACTTTGGTTACTTTAATATAATTTAGATGTGCTTGGTAAGTAATTGCATAAGCATATTTTTTAAAAACATTTTGTTTCATTAAAATGTAAAGTCTTTATTGGTTTTCCCACAGCATTAAAAGCCGTGCGCCAGTCCCTCGTGAAAAATAAATTAAGAGTGCCAAAATGTAATAGCTGCAGTTAATTTTCACCCCCACCTAATTCATGCTGATACATAAAAAGAAACTAAATTTATTTCAAAAGTCAATAATTACCCATTAAAAGGAAGCTTACGAGAAGGTGTTTACCTTGTATAGGCAAACATTCCTATATGAAATGTGAAAGGCTATATTTAGAAATGGAGCCCAACCAGGAAATTAAACTGAGTTGGAGGAAAAAGAGCCCATGTGCTCCCTCACCCACACACCACCGGAGCTAAATTTGGCTTTCTCCAAGATTTGATGCCAACAGGGATTTCGTTTCCCTAGCCTGGAGGAATGAAAAGTTTTGAAACCTTTCTTCCTCCTTCTTGTGAGACTACCCAAAATTAAAGCGCGCTTTGGATTTTAGAGAGAGATTAGAAAATCTGAAATGACTTTAAGAAGTTAGGCGACTTGTATGGAAAGGAAGGCACATTAAATGCAGGTAGTGCTTGAGTTATGATCAATTGTTCAGCAACATGCTCAAAGTTACAATGACCCTGAAAAAAAAAATCAGTGGTGCAATTCAGAGGGTTATGTCCGGTTCGGGTGAACCGGTAGCGGTGGTGACACGCTCTACATGGGGCTGCCCCTGAAAAACGTTTGGAGACTACAACTGGTCCAGAATGCAGCCGCGCGAGTGATATTGGGTGTATCAAGATACACCCATGTTACACCTATCCTCCACGAGCTGCACTGGCTCCCGATCGGTCTCTGAACATGCTTCAAAGTGCTGGTTATCACCTTTAAAGCCCTGCATGGCCTAGGAACTGGATATCTACGGGACCATCTTCTGCCACATACCTCCCAGCGTCCGATAAGATCCCACAGGGTGGGCCTTCTATGGGTGCCGTCAACTAGACAATGTCGTTTGGCGGCTCCTCGGGGGAGGGCCTTCTCTGTGGCTGCCCCGGCCCTATGGAACGATCTACCCCCAGAGATCTGGACCCTCCCCACTCTCGCGGCCTTCCGCAAAGCCATTAAGACCTGGCTTTTCCGGCAGGCCTGGGGCTGTTGACCTCTTGAATGAGGTCCAGCCCCATGTACCGAAACTGTGAGCTCACACGGGCCTTCCACACATGTGTGCAGCCTTCCATGCAAGCACTCTGGCTTGCATGTGTGCGCGTGACTTAGAAAACGTGGCTAAATAGGACGACATAGAGCCGCGGTGGGTGGGTTGCCACTACCAGTTTGCCTGAACCAGTCCGAACCGGCTGAATTCCACCACTGGATAACAGCGATCGCGGTAGGAAACTTGCCTGTTACCATTTTATCCTTACAAAGTTTATCGTTACATTTCGTAGCATGGACAGATGTTCTCCCCGAATGTATGGCTTATGCAGAAAGCCAGCGGCTAATTGTAGTAGTACCACGAGGCTGTGGAAGAATAGTGACATAATGATACCACTCCCGTTGTAGCAATACTCCTCCCGTCGAGTTTTGTAATATCATTAATTATCTCAAAGTTGAATGAAAAGGTAGGCTTATTGTGACATGTTTTCCAGTCAGCAGAGAATGGATCCAGGAAAGGATTACCTCTTATTTCTACAAGAAAAACGCAATCTTTTAATCCAACTTGAAAAGAGGGCTTATTCAGCAGCAGAACTTCATCCAATAATTGGACGAAAAATACAGGATTTAAAACAGACATAAGAACAGCTCAAACTGGGCTCTAATTAACTAATGCAAATGAGCTAAGGCAAACAAAACTCCACCCTAAAACAACCAGAAATAGATCAAATCCACTCTCATATTAAGTTGCTATTTTCTGTTCACAGTTAACAGGGATAACCGGTAAAAAAAATTGCACAAGAAATATCACTTGTACAGTCTTTTTATAACCAATGGCAGAGGAGGTTTTAGGGGCTCATCCATGTTACTGCTTTACATATCTCAGCCAAGGATGTATCTTGCTTCCCAAATCCACTGATTTCACCGTCTGCCAGGGGTGGGCTTCTGGGGGTTCGCAGGGGTTCGGGAGAACCAGAGGTGGGTTCCTACCAGTTCGCACCTATTCGGTAGAACCGGTTCATCAAATCTACCGAACCGATTAGAAGAGGTTCCACCAGTGGACCCAGAAAGCAGACCACACCTACAGAAGAGCTTCCAAACTTTTTTGAAACCCACCACTGGTCCTTGGATATGATTATTCTACACTATCATGCTCATATTTATAAAACTCAGTGCCTCTGGGAAAGGTAAGGATGACTACTGTGTTTGTGGTGCAAACTTAGATGCTTGGCAATTGATCATAGTTATGACGATTGCGGTGTCCTGGGGTTATGCGGTCCCCTTTTGCCATCTTCGGACTAGCAAAGTCAATGGGGAAGACAGATTCACTTAGCAACGGTGTTACTAACTTAACAGCTACAGTGATTCACTTAACAACTGTGGCAAGAGAGGTCATAAATAGGGGCAAAATTCACTTAGCAACTGTCTCGCTTAGCAGCAAAAAGTTTTGGGACACAACTGTGGTTCAGAAGTTGAGGACTACCTGTACTATACATTTCCTGACCCAATAACCCAATAATACTTCTTCATATCTTCATTCTTTTAACTCCATTTTAAGACACAATTACTTAGTTACCTGTTTGGTAGTAGAAATCGCAGGTGGCTCTGCCCACCTACGCCTGGCCCTATGTTATCCCATTGAGGCCTTTTTTCACCAAAGAAAAAGGTGCAGAAGGAGGTGGCACCTACGAGCAAAGCAAACTTCCCATTTGTGAACTGGTAGGGAAGGTAAGGGTATACCACCCATGACCTAGTATACCTCTAAGGTAGATCATCTCAGTTAGGGCATCTTTTCTCTTCAGGTATGAAGGATCAGGACATAACAGAATAACAAGAGTTGGAAAGGACCTTGGAGGTCTTCTAGTCCAGCCCCCTCCAAGGGGTTAAGTAAATTAAGGAATGCTCTTAATTTGACCTATGACACCTAGACAGGAGTGGGTTTCAACCGGTTCGCGGCGGTCCCCGTGAACCCGTTGGTCGGCGAACCCAGAAGTAAGTAACTTCCGGGAACGGCGAAGGGCCCACCCGCCTGCCCGCGCTCCTTACCGGTCTTTGAAGGCTTCTGCGCTTCCACGCAGGCGCATGGCACATACAGCGCCTGCGCGAGTCTCCGCGAGCAGCTGGATGGCACATACAGCTCCTGCGCGATTCTCCGTGAGCAGCTGGAGCATCGCGCAGGCGCTAAGACGCATGCGTGAACTGCGCGCGTGCACGAGGACGCCGCCGCCCCCGTTCCAACCGAACCGGTTGGAACGGGATTAGCAACCCACTCCTGCACCTAGACATACTCTATGGCTCAAAAGGGCCTCTGTGGGTGGGTATCACTCCAAAGAGCCAAAGGGACGGTGGTGATGGCACGATCAAACTCTGCCCCCATTTTTACTTTTTATTTTTATTTTTTTGCAATATGTTGTACGGTGCCTGCGTGCAAAGAGCTGAAGTGTAATTTCTATGGTCGAGGCCACCATCTTGGGTTTTTTTCCATTTCTGCTGTCCTTAATTTCATGTTACGATTCTGGTGGTGGGATTTCTTCGAAGCAGAGGACGCAAAGCCACACGTATTACAAACATATTTGCACCAACATTCATGTGCATCTTCTGGCTCGGTATTTTGGGTTTAAAGCCACAAGTTTACATTACAGCTGTTAAACTTAGAAACTGGATCTTATTTACTATCACTGGTCTGAGACGCCTTCAAGAACTGGATATTCTCCAAGAGTGAAATAAAAAACCAGTAGTGTCTTATACATTTCATATAAGAACCAACACTGCCATACTTTAAGGCAGTCTCTGTTTGCCATTTCAGGACAAAAACGTGTCTATTTAAAAATGACAGAATTAATTCAGTAAAAGATTCAAAAGTGCTGTTGTAATCGTCTGTCTGTCTGTCTGTGTCCATCTATCTATCTATCTATCTATCTATCTATCTATCTATCTATCTATCTATCTATCTATCTATCTATCTATCTATCTATCCATCCATCCATCCATCCATCCATCCATCCATCCATCTATCTATATTTATTTTATATACATACATACATATACATAAATACATACATACATGTATCTATGTATGTACTGTATGTATGTATGTATGTATGTATGTATGTATGTATGTATGTATGTTCCGGCATAACTCTGGAGCACCTTGAGCAATTTCAACCAAACTTGGTACACAGATGACTTACTCTCCGGAAACAAATACTGGGGGTGGACAGGGGAAGACACCCCTGGGGTGTCTGTGTGTTTCTCTGTGTGTGTTCCAACATAACTCTGGAATGCCTGGCCCGTTAAGGAGAGCGAGTGCGGCATCCTAGAGCGGCAACTGTTTGTGATGTAAATTTCTTCACAGCTTCCTCTGGAAAGCCAGACGTGACGTTCGCCCTGCAGTGGACCAATGGGGAAGCGCCTGATGGATTTGGGGCAAAGTGCCAAGATTGTAGAGAGGGTGGGAAAGAGGAGCACTATTTTTTTCCCAGGCAGTTTCCAACAAGCAAAGTCCATGGGGGAAGCTATATTTGCTTAACAACCACGTGATTCTCTTAACAACCACAGGAATTCGCTTTGACGGGACGAAAGGTGGTAAAATGGAGCATGGCTCACTTCACAATCGCTATGCTTAGCAGTAGAAATCCTGCTAACTGCAGTCATACATTGAGGACTTCCCGTACCTTCGGACACTCTGTAAGGAGCATTCCAGCTGAAAACCTCTCTCTCTCTCCCATTACAGGTAGTCCTCAATGTACGCATGACTTACAATGCAGCCTGAAATTTTTGTTTCTTAGCGAGACATTCGTTGAGTGAGCATTGCCCCATTTTACGATCTCTCTCTTGCCACAGTTGTCACAGGAATCACTCCCGCTGTTAGCAACATGCTTGTGAAGTCAATCTGGCTTCCGCTTCTCTGTGGGAGCGCCTTCCCTCTGGAATGAGCTGCCCCCGGAACTTCGTATAATCCCCGACCTCCGGTCCTTCTGACGCGCCCTAAAAACTTGGCTTTTCCAGCAAGCCAGCCTGGCCTGAACAAAACAAATCAAAGTATTGATTATTGTTAATTTTAATTTGAATTCTTTTTAAAAAAATGTGTCATTGTTAATTTTAATTGGGTTTGGGGATATCCTATTTAATTTCTTTTTAACTTTTGTAGTATGTGTTTCTTTTAATGTTGTACGCCACCCTGAGTCCTTGGGAGAAGGGCGGCATATAAATCGAATAAACCTCAAACCTTCCCCTGCAGAGAAGGCCTTAATCTGGCTGGTCACAAGTGTCGCAAAAAAGTGATCACAAGATTCCCAGGACACCGTCATAAATATGAATTTTATAGCAATATAGCAATAACAGTAGACTTATATACCACTTCATAGGGCTTTCAGCCCTCTCTAAGCGGTTTACAGAGTCAGCATATCGCCCCCAACAACAATCCGGGTCCTCATTTTACCCACCTCGGAAGGATGGAAGGCTGAGTCAACCCTGAGCCGGTGAGATTTGAACCGCTGAACTGCTGATCTAGCAGTCAGCCTGCAGTGCTGCATTTAACCACTGCGCCACCTTGGCTCCTAACTGGTGACCAAGCATTCCGAATTTGGATCATGTGATCACGGGGCTACTGCAACGGTCGTAAGCATAAAAACGGTCACAAGTACTCTTTTACAGTGCTATCGCAACATTGAACCAATGATGGGATTCAAGTAATTTAACAACCAGTTCTCTGCCCTAATGATTTCTTCTAACAACCAGTTCACCAAACTGCTCAGAAAGTTAAGAACCGGTTCTCCCGAAGTGGTGCGAACCGGCTGAATCCCACTACTGCATTGAACGGTCACAAAATGAACTGTTGTAAGTTGAGGATTACTTGTGACACAGGGGTGGGTCCCAGCTGCTGCTACTGCTGGTTCGCTCAGGGGCGCACTTGATGCGTGCTACACGCACCTGTGTAATACTAAAAAAAGAGATGCGGGTGTCTGTGGCGCCACAGAGAGATCTGGTTCGGGGGCGTGGCAGGCAATGTTATTACCTACTCGGCTGAACTGGGCCGAACCGGTTGGAAACCACCTCTGCTTGTACAGCATGAGAAATGGTGCTGTGATACCTCCTTCCATTGGTGGGATTCAGCCAGTTTGCACCCCTTCGGGAGAACCGGTTGTTAACTTTCTGAGCAGTTTGGTGAACTGGCTGTTGGAAGAAATATTTAAGGCAGAGAACCGGTTGTTAAATTGTTTGAGTCCCATCACTGCCCCCTTCCAATGGAAACCTCCCCCCCCCCATTTCTTTTTATCACTTTGCTCTGCTGGGTGTGCAGAGCCTTGGCTGATGTCTTCCCTTCTTCCCCCTAGGCAGATGTCAATGTATAAGAAGTTATTTCAGTCCGTAGCGTTTCGTGACGGGAGCCAAACCAAACGAGCAGAGCCCCCCCCCCCGAGCCGCAGCCAAGCAGAACCGACTCACCTCTTCCCCCCCGCTGGGACATTTTTAGAAACAGCCACTTAAGTCTAAAATTCATGAATGAGCAGTGTAATTTCTGAGCTATTTCTGGGCTGCAACTGAGAGCAAAAGGCAGCCTTCAGGATGAATGGACATAATCCCGACATTTTAATGCCTTTCCATGGCTTTGCCCTCATGTAAGCAGGCTTGTTACACCTAAATGCTTGCAGGAGATAAAGCGAACTTCATTCATCCTTTTCCACCAACAAAATAATCCTTATATATGGTATTTATATAGGACTCTAAAGGAACGCTGTGGCTCAGTGTCTAAGATGCTGAGCTTGTCGATCAGGAAGGTCGGCAGTTCGGCGGTTCGAATCCTTAGCGCCGCGTAATGGAATGAGCTCCCGTTACTTGTTCCCACCTTCTGCCAACCTAGCAGTTCGAAAGCATGTAAAAATGCAAGTAGAAAAATAGGAACCACCTTTGATGGGAAGGTAACAGCATTCCATGCGCCATCGGGCGTTGAGTCATGCCGGCCACATGACCAGGGAGAGGTCTTTGGACAGCGCTGGCTCTTTGGCTTTGAAACAGAGAGGAGCACCGCCCCCTAGAGTCAGGAACAACTAGCACATGCATTCCAGGGGACCCTTTACCTTTACCTTATATAAGACAAGTGTACCAATAAAGTTTGGTTGTTTGGAATGCCTTTGATAATAATATTAATGAAATCATTCCTGAACTGGATTTCTAAGACAGCCTCTTCTCACCCACAGTACTATTTTTCTCAACAATTTATCATCCCAGCCATGGAATTTTCAAAATAGACATACTATATCAAGCTCTTTATTTCTGTTTTTAAAGAACGTGATAGGACTTCCATTTTACGAAGGCGTAATGATGGTCAATAGTAGTTCTATATTGTAAATCATGAAAAGGTTATGCTACATTTATACTTTTTTAAATGTTTGAATTTAAAAATTGGAATTAAGATTGCCGGTAGAAATATAAACAACCTCAGATATGCAGATGATGCCATTGGCAGAATGTGAAGAGGAACTAAAGAGCCTCGATGTGGGTGAAGAAGGAGAGTGCAAAAGTTGGCTTGAAAGTCAACATTAAGAAAATGAAGATCATGGCATCCGGCCCTCTCAATTCCTGGCAAATAGATGGGGAAGAAATGGAGGTAGTGACAGATTTTATTTTCCTGGGCTCCAAGATCACCACAGATGGGGACTGCAGCCAAGAAATTAAAAGACACTTGTTCCCGGGGAGGGAAGCTATGGCAAATCTAGACAGCATACTAAAAAGCAGACGAAAGTGTATATAGTCAAGGCTATGGTTTTCAAGTTGCAATATATGGTTGTGAAAGTTGGACCATAAGAAAGGCTGAGCGCCGAAGAATGGAGGCCTTTGAACTCTGGTGCTGGAGAAGACTCCTCTGAGTCCCTTGGACTTCAAGGCGATCAAACCGGTCAGTCCTAGAGGAGATCAACCCTGACTGCTCTTTAGAAGGCCAGAACCTGAAGAGGAAACTCAAATACCTTGCCCACCTAATGAGAGGGAAGGACTCACTGGAGAAGAGTCTCATGCTGGGAAATATTGAGGGCAAAAGAAGAAGGGGGTGACAGAGAATGAGGTGGCTGGATGGAGTCACCGAAGCAGTCGGCGTGAGCTTAAATGGACTCCAGAGGATGATAGAGGACAGGAAGTTCTGGAGGAACGTTGTTCATGGGGTCGAGATGGGTTGGACTCGACTTCGCAACTAACAACAACAACAAAAAGAGAGTCCTTAAGGTCACCTGGAGGTTTGTCTGTGTCCTCAGGGTCACCTGAGTATACCTGCATCTCAAACTGAAGCATAAATGGTTCTACTTTTTCTGGAAATCCATTCATACACCCACAACCATTCAAAGGGCGCTCATCCCAAACTGCATTGCTAAAATTCTATGGGGATTCTCCATCATCCAGGTCACGGTTGTCCCAAAGGTGCTTTTTCAAGAGGCAACTGGACTTTCTGGGTTTTTTTGGTTTTTTTGGGAAGACATTTTGCTTCTCTTCCAAGAAGCTTCTTCTAGCATTTTGGGACAACCATGACTTGAATGACTGAGAATCTCCATAGACATCCGACGTGATCATAATTATGGCCATCGCGTAAACCAGCATCCTACAGTAGAAAACTATGAGCCAAAGTTGAGAAGCTGAAAATTACGATGTAGAAAGTGGGGTATTGTTATTTTATCTTAAGATTAAAATTAGTTTTAATATTATAACATGCCTGGGGCAACATCGACCCCCAAAAAAGAGAGAACGTATTTGTAATTTTCTCAACGACTTCACTTTTCCAGTTCGACTACCTTTTACTAGAAATAAAACTAAACAAATTCACTCAGCAGTGAAGTGTATATTTATATAAGTTATTTTGCTGTGACTTGCCCTGAAACCGTGCTCATGTCCTCGAGGCTATAAATTTACTCCTCTGCATTTCTCAGCATTTTTTTTTTGCTCATTTTAAATGCTATCGCATAGCTCCATCGTGTTTACACAATCTGTACACTCGAAACTTTATTACAGGCATGTCAATTATAACTAAATATAGCAGAACAGATTGCTGTAGAATTGGGAAAAAGAATAGGCATTTTTAATCCAAGTTATTAGCATATACATTACCCATTTATTGCTTTCCACTTCTCTTAGAATTAGAATTTTTTTTTTTAGTGTTTCCTTTCCTCTGGAGCACACCACTTTCCATTCTAATGGAAAAACCAGGGGGCACTCCCTATTCCAGTTTAAATTATAAAGCAGCAACAGAAGGGAACTTTAAATAGAAATTTTTAATGCCAACAGATCAGTGGTGGAATTCAATTTTTTTACTACTGGTTCTGTGGCCGTGGCTTGGTGGACGGGGCAGGGAAAAGATATTGTAAAATTTCCATTCCCTCCCCACTTCAGGGGAAGGTTACTGCAAAAATCCCCATTTCCTCCTGATCAACTGGGACTCGGGAGGCAGAGAATACATGTGGGCGGGGCCAGCCAGAGGTGGTATTTGCTGGTTCTCCGAACTACTCAAAATTTCCACTACCGGTTCTCCAGAACCTGTCAGAACCTGCTGAATACCACCTCTGCAACATACCTTGGAAACATTCTCTGTACTGATCAAAGCTGACAGGTTTTACGCAAGGAAACTTCAACCAAAAAGACTGTTTCCTCCCCCCCCCCCCCCGGCAAAGAACTTTAGAAAATAAAAACGAAAACCTTTCAATTGAAAGCATGCACATCAATGATATTTGTTGAAAAGTACAGGAATACTGTTTTAGTAGAATGAAACAAAACGGAAATGGAGATTTTGCGAGGCAAAGATCCAGCTATCCTTAATCACCTGTAAATTTCAATGGATCTTTAATGGAACTAATAGATCAAATGGTAAAGTTAAAAAAACCCTAAAAGCAGCATCTTTCTGCAATCTGAATGCATCTTTACTATTAAGTAAGTAAGAACCCAGTGATTATGGCAGGACAATAAGTTAGATTAAGCTCTACTTTACTGCACAGTACAATGACTAACAAGGCCTAAAAAGGAACGTAAGAGAGCTGGATTAGTTTAGGGTAGTGAAAACTCAGTAGCACCTTTTCCAATTGTTACATGTGCTTAAAAATCCCAGAAACCTTTTACTCCTAGCCTACTACCCAGGTGGAGACAACTCCACAGGAGAGGGCTTATTCTGATTGTATACAGCACAGGTCGGCAACACACGGCTCCGGAGCTGCATGTGGCGCTTTCATCCCTCTGCTGCAGCTCCCTGTCACTCAAAATATGTGTCACAACTGCCAATGTGAAACACCCACTGGCACACGATTTATTGAGCTTTACAACCCCTTGTACGTTTTGTGGCTCCCGGTGTTTTCTTCTCTGTGGGAAACGGATCCAAATGGCTCTTTGAGTGTTTAAGGTTGCCACCCCCTGGTACAGAGCAGTGTTTCTCAATCACTTTTCCCCACACTGTTTAGACTAGGGAGTGTTAAACTCGATTTCATTGAGGGCCCCATCAGGGTTGTGTTGGACCTCGGTGAGGATGGGGGGGATGTGGCCGGGGTGGGTGTGGCCAGCTCAACATCACTCATTTCGGGGGGTGGCCCGAGTGCTCTGCCAGGGAAAACTGGCTCCCGAGCTCCGTTTTCGGCTGTGACAGCCACCTGCAACCCCCTGTCAGTGAAAACGTGGTCCTCCCGAGCTCAGTTTTTGCTGGCAGAGGCACTGCAGGCCAGTCCTTTACTGTTTCCAGGATGCCCCCCCCCCCGCCCAGGTCTAAGCACCCTGCGGGCCCCCAGACCTTGAGTTTGAGACTCCTGGTTTAGAAAAAAGATCAACACTTCAGCTCATTGACCCGTCCATGAAGTTTCTGAATCTTCATAGCAATAGCAATTGCAGTTAGACTTATATACCACTTCATAGGGCTTTCAGCCCTCTCTAAGCGGTTTACAGAGTCAGCATATTGCCCCTAACAATCCGAGTCCTCATTTTACCCACTTTGGAAGGATGGAAGGCTGAGTCAACCCTGAGCCGATGAGATTTGAACAGCCGAACTGCAGAACTGCAGTCAGCTGAAGTAGCCTGCTGTGCTGCATTTAACCACTGCGCCACCTCGGCTCTCAAACATCCACCCCAAACATTTATTATATAAAAACAATGTAATAAATAGTATTTTAACTAAGAATACTACTTATGCTATTACTACTGCTACTACTACTAGAGACAACTCAAAATTATTCTTGCTGGTGGTTGAAAATCCAACCTTAGATAGTGTTGCCTTAGCCCTAGTCATAAAGGTGGTTGAAAATCCAACCTTAGATAGTGTTGCCTTAGCCCTAGTCATAAAGGACTGGTATGGAGTTCCACTGAGACCTCAAAAGATTAATTGACTTTCCATTATTTATCCACCACCTACTGACCCTCCGAACGATCCATTGGATCAGTCTATGAACATTTGGGGGCTGCTGCCATGGCCAACTCACCACGGCCAACTCACAACAGCCAATTGACACTGGCCAACTCACCGTGGCCAACTCACCGTGGCAAACTCACTGCAACCAACTCGTTGCGGCCAACTCACTTTGGCCAACTCACCACGGCCAACGTGCCGCAGGATAACTCACCACAGGACAAAAGTTACATTAATATCAAGGAAATGGCAGAATAAAATCATTAAGGAAACGATGCAAAAGGAGGGACAAAATGAAATCTGAATGACAAAAATTAAAATAGCAATAGCACTAAGACTTCTATACTGCTTTCACACTGCTTTTACAGCCCTCTCTAAGCGGTTTACAGAGTCAGCCTCTTGCCCCCAACAATCTGGGTCCTCATTTTACCCACCTCGGAAGGATGGAAGGCTGAGTCAACCTTGAGCCTGGTGGGATTCGATCTGCCGAATTGCAGGCAGTCGGCAGTCAGCAGAAATAGCCCGCAGTCCTGCACTCTATCTACTGCGCTGCCGCGGCTCATTTAATAATTATTTAAAATAATTAAATTGAGTACATGATGATATTTTCCACAGATTAAAATCAACTCTCAACGTAGCACTTCCACCACCACGAATTAGGACACAACAAAAGTGGTCAGCTTGGAAGCAAAAGAGAATTATGGTTTTATTCAGTGCTCGGAGTTTCAGAATAAGCAAAGTCTGAGCATATCTTTGCATCACACGAAGGGTTGAGCACCAACATTCTCCACTTGGAGACAGATTGAGATTGAGATGGCGTTTCAATGAAAAACTATCCCAATGTAACCCGTATTTAGTTTACACATTTCTCACGACCGGTACATTTCTTTGGCTCAGATGTTGAATAAAGGACGCAGACCGACAGTCACACTGATCACAGAACATTTCTGGAAATTGGCCAGCAAAAATAGCATCCCCCCGCCAAAAAAAGACCTTACCTTATCCTCCAGTCTAATCAGTCTGGCTCCCATTGTGTAGTAGCCTTTGTCTACCCCCTTTTCTAAAAAAGAAGAAGAAATAGAAAAGGATTTACGCTTGAATTGCAACTAACTGTGAAATGCAGCAATGTGAAGGTTACACAAAGCTTATGGCTGATATTGTTACAGTTAGAATATTTTCTGCGAATAAAGGATATGCAGATATATAGTATAAGCAAAGAGCAATAGCTCTTAGACTTATATACCGCTTTACGGTGCTTTACAGCCCTCTCTAAGTGGTTTACAGAGCCATCCTGTTACTCTCAACAGTCTGGGTCCTCATTTTACCCACTTCGGAAGGATGGAAGGCTGAGTCAACCTTGAGCTGGTTAGGATCAAACTCCTGCTGGTGGGCAGAGTCAGCCTGCAATACCACATTCTAACCACTGTGCCACAAAGAAAGAGAATAAGGAAGGGAATGAGGAAGGAAGGAAGGAAAGAAGGAAGGAAGGAAGGAAAATAGCAAAGCCTCCTGTCAGCACTCCTTCATTGGATAATCAGGAAAGAAAACCACAAGACTCCATTGATAGAAATCAAGTGTACTTTTAGTAATTATAAATGATTAGAAGCGTAGCAAAGCGAAGACTGATTATTTAGGCGTGAAAGCAAATGATATATAGAATAACCCATTCCCCACCCCTTGGCATCCCAGTCACAGTCCAATCATAATTCTCCCAAGTGTCAGGTGCGAGATAACTTCGAAACGCATCACCAAGATGGAATGTCGGTGCCGTTGGCCTTGGCGGGAAACCTCCTCCACATGCGCAGTAAGACAGGCAGCAGAAACTCCAGAATCTTCCTCCAGCACAATTAGTAGTCCCCTCCCAAATACCATGCCCCCCTCCCCGTTTCAATGGCAGCCGAAGCAGCGGCAAAGCAGAGGCTGACACCTCCCTTATATAATGTCTTCTAAAATAACCATGTGCTTTAGTTCCCTTATACCATAAAAAAGCATGCCATCCCAACAGTAAATCATGACCCTCTACATTCAATAATCTAGGGTTTTTTTTAGTGTTAGCCACTCCTTAATCCACATCAGGTTTGTTGCTTGACAATATAACCATGTACACCACGCTGGAAGAAAGGTCTCGGACAGATAAGGAAGGAGGAGAAGAGCATTTTGAAGACCCTGACATGTGACAGGGCAGAAGACAGAAACGGGAGTGGGGGGGGGGGGAGCCAAGCGTTCTTTCCTAGTTTAACTTTTAATCCAAGACCAATTCTCCTTCCAAAAAAACCTCAATAGCCGATGTAAGAATTAGTTCTGTACCTGGGAGAAACAGAGCGGGCTTTCCGAGGGAGTGGTCCAGCCTAGAAAAGAAGAGAAAAAAAGATTTTAATTCAGCTGAGTTCAAATAGATTTGGGAGTATTTTTTTTTTTTAAAGAAAAGACGCCAATCATATTCCAAGCGAGTTAACTCTGATCCAGGAGACAGATTTAACCTGAATTTCTTCACATGGACTATAATAACCAGATACCTTTATTTGGCTGTGATCGTGATTCTGCTTTATTTGACTCTGGTCATAACGCTTTATAAAGCCTTAGTAAGGCTACACCTGGAATACTTACTAGCGAACATTTTATACGGCACAATTTCTGACTAACATGGTCTGACTGAAATCAGCATATATGGGCCTGATTGGGATAGATTGCAGGGGTGATACAGAAATATAATTCTATGTCATTTAATTCTATTTTAAACATTTATGTATTAAACTATCTTATTTTATCCTATAACTATTGTATTTTACTCTACTCTAATTTAAAATGGTTTGTATAGAATTTTATTGGTTTTTTGTTTGAACATGTACATTGATATGGCCTATAGGCTAATCAATCAATCAATACATTCATACATACATATTCTACTAGCTGGATACCCGTGCTTCACGATGAAACTATGTGATTGGGCTATGCAGGAGAAATTTGGTTCACAATCTGTTGGCTCAGTGGCGGTCAGTGATTGAAACACCTAAGGAAATATCACTCCTGCCCCCTTGAGTCCGGAAGCAGTTCTATAGGTGGAAGGCGTAGACATTTTGGTGATGCACTGATGTTTAGTACTGTAAGGAGCCCCAGACCGTTCCTGAGTGAAGGAGTGGAACGTCTGCCAATTTGAACTGAGGTAACAGAATGTGAGGCAACTGGCAGTTGGAACAGGGTTCTTTTCAGATGGGGAGGGGGAGTAGAATGTCTAACTCCTTAGCATCACAGTGTGTTAATATAAGGCAACTGGCAGTTGGAACAGAGTTCTTTTCAGGTGGGCAGGGAGAGTTCTACTGTATTAATTACTGTATTAAAAATATTAATGATCTGATGGTCATTTTGAAAAATCCTTTCTTAGCGAGCACCTAGAAGCCAAGAGGAATATACATGCCAAATGTCAAGTTTTTTGGCTTTATGGTTCGGGATATTTCTCTTTCCCACAGTTGGGGGTCCCATTTCTTCTCTCCACCCCTATTTTGGGACCAGAGTTAAATTCACCCAGAAAGCCACTTCCTTGGGCTGAGAAGATGAAGCTACGGTATTCTCTGATAACCAGGATTTCCTTGCCCATAATCCTTAGCTTGGTCAAGGACAGGAGACCATGACAGCTGTAGTCCAAAAAAGCATCAGAAGGATCCCAGTTGTTCGGCCCTTGAAGGGAGAATGTAACTAACCTTCTTTGGAGTTCTTTTATCCTAACCATCATATTGAGATGTCCTTGAGAGTATTGTTCGATGACGTCACGGACGTCATAAGGCTTCCGAGCTTGCTGGAAGAAAAAAATAAATGAGGGGAAAATAAGCTTAAAAATGCATAAGGAAAGGAATGTCCTATTATTCCTCATGCATATGAACCACATGTCTATTAATTTTACAGGCAGCCCTTGACTTAACGATGATTCATTTAGTGACTGTTTGAAATGACAACAGCACTGGAAAAAGTGGTTTGTGACCATTTATCATATTTAGTTCAGTTCAGTTTAGTTGTTTAGTTCAGTTTGGTTTATTGTCATTGCACCTCGTACAACGAAATTAAATGCCATCTTTAGTGTATGTTGTAACTATAAAAAAATAAAACACAAACACACATCCTTCCCATTATATACAATTTTATTGAAAACCCCTGATACTGCATTAATATTACACTATACCATAGAATTCAATATAGTTGCTGCCTTGGGATAGAAGCTGCTTTTCAGCCTATTTGTCCCTGTTTTTATTAATCCTGTACCGTCTGCCAGATGGTAATAGTTCAAAAAAAAAATAAAGGGGGTGGCCAGGATGAGATGGATCTTTAAGAATGTTTTGAACTTTCTTAAGGCAGCGGGAGCTACGAAGCTCTTTCAAAGAGGGGAGACAGCAACCCATGATCCTCTGGGCAATCACGTTAGCCCTCTGGAGCGCCGTCCTACCTGCTACTATGCAATTGGTAAACCAAACAGTGTTAAAATACTCTAGATGGGGGCGGGGCCAGTCAGAGGTAGTGTTTACCGGTTTTCCGAACTACTCAAAATTTCCGCTGCCGGTTCTCCAAAACTGGTCAGAACCTGCTGAACACCACCTCTGGTTCTATGTCGAGGACTACCTTATCACATTTTTGCTTTAGATTGGGGTGGGCATCCTAAATCCCTGATTCAGGGGAATGTCCTGTGTCCCCATCTGCACTCCCCTGAAACTCAGTAAGAAAATAAGGGGCATATTGCTGAATTTCAGAAGTACGATTGTTCGCCGCCTTTTGGAGGGAATCTTGGTGCACATTTTTTTCCCAAGGGGAAGGGGAGGGTGGGGAATTGGCTCTCCTCCCTCCAGTGATGTCACTTCTTTGCTATCCAAGACCCTGTGGGGCTGCAAACAAAGCATTAAATGTGTGGCCACCAGAGGAATAACCACTCCCATCCCTGGCTTAGAAGCAAGAAGAGCATATTTCCCCCAGGACATCAAGATATCCCAGGAGTGGAGAGGCGACCGATGAGCATCCAGGCAGATGCTCCTTTATCCAAAGAGATTTTCTTTTTTTCAAAAAAATATACTCGTTTAGTATTTAGCACATACTAAAAAAAAATGCCTCCGATGATGATCAACTTGCAGACTTTTCGAAACAAATAAATAAAAGATTTTCCATCGGTATAGAATTTGGGACAGCCCACGTGCAAGCCAGCAAGTCTGGGGCGTGGGGGGTGGTGGTGGTGGTCTAAACCGTTTGAAAAACAAAACTCCTAATTTTCACTTGCTTCAAGTCAGACTGGCATTGTTGCTCAGACTTCAAGGACCAGTGGCTGAGACTGAGCACTAAAAAAAAAAAAGAAGAAGAAGAAGAAGAGGAAGAAGGGGAGAAAACTAAACCTGGTCAATTTCCATGACAATGCTACTATTAATGGAGTAAACATAGGGAGGACATGGTGAGGGGTGAGAGTAACTCTGGGCTTTTGGTGGTTGGGAATCTGCATAAACTCAGTAGGAAATCTGGGGTGAGTTAGGTCTCCTTTTTTTGGCTAGGGTTCAAGAGAGAAGGGGGGAAAAGGGGGGGGAGAGAAGGGACCCTGGAAAACTCGGTAATTGAAAAATAACTAACAACAGCTCATTAGCTGGATTGTTTGTTTCCCCTCTGCCAGAGCCTGGGCTAACTATTAGCATGCATTAAGCACCTCCAGTGTGCGATGGGACCATGCTTGGAGTTCAGCCATGGGATCCTAGAAATGGTAGATGAAAGGGGAGAGGGGGGGGGGAAACAAATCAGGAGAGAAGAGAGAAAGAAAGAAAGAAAGAAAGAAAGAAAGAAAAAGAAAAAGAAAGAATGAAAGAAAAAGAAAGAGAGAGAGAGAGAGAGAGAGAAAGAAAGAAAGAAAGAAAGAAAGAAAGAAAGAAAGAAAGAAAGAAAGAAAGAAAGAAAGAAAGAAAGAAAGAAAGAAAGGAAAAAGAATAGCTTTTAGCAGTGAGTCTTTAGCGGCGCTCCAGTCTGGTGAAATTAAGAGTCTGCTTGGAAACGGCGGTGTTATACTTTCCATTTTTAAAAGCTTAAAAATGACGACTTTTTGTCCTTTTTTTTCTTACTTCACTGCTGACAAGACGCTGACACATCCTTGCTTCTGGCCAGCAAAACAGCCAGCCATTGTTTCCGTGGCAGGGCAGTACTGCCAGGATGGCTCTGGATTGACTGGCAGGGGGTTTTGAGAGCACTTTGTTTTGGGGGCACCCGTTACGCTCCAGATCTGGGGGATTTTTTTTTGAAGGGGGGGGGGTAGTGGTTTCTCGCTATTGAATCGCGATGGCTCGGAGCCTAGATGTTTACAAAGCTTTTGAAAACAGAACCTGGGGGGGGGGGAAGGGGGCTATCCAAATGCATAATTAATTTTCTCCTTTCCCAATAAACTTTTAATTTTCCAAACCTCCCTTTGTTGGTGCAGAATTAAAAGATTTATGCCGTTAAGTAATGCAAAATGAAAAGTGGCCGGGCCCAAGCAAAGGCTTAGAATTAGTCAACCCATAAATAATGGGAATGAAAGCCAGAGAGGAGAGCGGAGGGCATGAAGTTGGCACCTTCTCCTCTCGCTCACTTTCTGAGCAGCTCTTTTTAAGCATAAACATCGGGGAAATCGAGGGCTACAGCAAAACCAGATGGCGATGGAAGTCAGTTGCGCATTCCCTCAGCTCAAGGGGAAGGCCTGGCTGCAGGTGATGGCCATGAGGGAAAAGCCCCACTTAGGATTTGAAAAGTAGGGTGGACTCGCTCCCTATCAGTTTTCTTTGACAGAGGTCACATTATGTATTTTTGTGGTATTTTGGAACAAGTAAACAATCTCTCTCTCCCTCCCTTCCTCATTCCTTCGTTCCCCCCTCCCTCCCTTCTTTCCTTCCTTCTCCCTCCCTCCTTATTCCTTCCTTCTCTTCTCCTCCCTCCCTCCTCATTCCTTCCTTCCCTTCTCCCCCCTCCCCTCTTTCCTTCCTTCCCCTTTCCTCCTCATTTCTTCTTTCCCTTCTCCTCCCTCCTTCCCTTCTGCTTCCTGCCTCCCTTCTTTCTTTCCTTCCCTTCTCCTCCCTCCCTCCCTCCTCATTCCTTCCTTCCCTTCTTCCACTCCCTCTCCTCTTTCCTTCCTTCCCCTTTCCTCATTTCTTCCTTCCCTTCTCCTCCCTCCCTCCCCTAACCTCATTCCTTCCCTCCTGTTTCCTTCCCTTCTCCCCCTCCCTCCGTTCTTTCATTCCTTCCCCTTCCCTCCTCATTTCTTCCTTCCCTTCTCCTCCCTCCTTCCCTTCTCCCACTTCATTCCTTCCTCCCCTCCTTCTGCTCCCTGCCTCCCTTCTTTCCTTCCTCCCCTCTCCCTCTTCATTTCTTCCTTCCCTTCTCCTCCCTTCTTCCCTTCTCCCACCTCATTCTTTCCCTTCTGCTCCTTGCCTCCCTTCTTTCCTTCCTTCCTTTCTCCTCCCTCCCTCCTCATTCCTTCCTTCTCCTCCCTCCCTCTCCTAACCTCATTCCTTCCTTCCCTCCTGTTTGCTGCCTCCCTTCTTTCCTTCCTTCCCTTCAGCTCCCTCCCTCCTCATTCCTTCCTTCCCTTCTCCCCTCCCCTCTTTCCTTCCTTCCCCTTTCCTCCTCATTTCTTCCTTCCCTTCTCCTCCCTCCCTCCCCTAACCTCATTCCTTCCCTCCTGTTTGCTGCCTCCCTTCTTTCCTTCCTTCCCTTCTCCTCCCTCCCTCCTCATTCCTTCCTTCCCTTTTCCCCCTCCCTCCCTTCTTTCTTTCCTTCTCCTTCCTTCCTCATTTCTTCCTTCACTTCTCCTCCCTCCTTCCCTTCTCCCACCTCATTCCTTCCTCCCCTTCTGCTCCCTGCCTCCCTTCTTTCCTTCCTTCCCCCTCCCTCCTCATTCCTTCCTCCCTTCTCCTCCCTCCCTCACGATTTCCGCTACCAGTTGGGGCGAACCGTTCCGAACCAGCTGAATACCACCTCTGTTTGGCACCCTTGAAACCTTCAGTCTGGATTTGTTAGCAACCTCTTTGCACTTGTCCAAGATGGTACCAGGAGTCCTGCCTTGAAGACCTCCAAGGTTCCTTCCAACCTTATGACTCTATGATTCTTTTTCATTGTTAATTCTGGCCGTACGACTCTACGATCCTGACTCATTCTGCTAATTGTGGCCTACATTACCTGAAATTTCCTTCGAGCTACAAAATACTGCATCCTCCTTATAACCTTGACAGCCGCACGATGGGTTTCCGTTAACCTGGGGGGGAAAAAAAATAAAGGATGCACACACTTTAAAATGTTTTTAAATTAATCCCTTCCAGTTTCTCCAACAACTGTACACAGCTATAGTGTGGACGTATGTGTCTGTGTATCAGTGCCTACATCTATATCTCTATCGTGTCTGCCTCTTTTATATTTTTGTCATTTGGAATCATTTTAGGACGGCATTTCTCAGTTTCTGCTAGCTAAATCTTCTGAGTTTGGAATCAAGACCCCTTTCAACCACACTGAGAATGTTTTAAGGTGAGAAACAGAAATAATTCTGTGCTCAGAAATATTTACTGTGGCAACAGACAAAAAAGCGAATGGAATCCTAAGCTGCTTTAATAGAGGGACAGAATCAAAATCACACGGGGATCAACCTCCTCGACCCGTGAGGGCGAACCCATGGCACGGGTGCCACAGGTGGCATGCTCAGCCATTTGTTAGGGCGTGCAAGGCGTTGCTTTGTCAGCTTCAGTGCGCATGTGCACAGTGGACAGCTGACTTCGGCCTTCTGTTTTGGCCGTTTTTTTGCCCTCTGGCGGCTTCCCTGATTACCCAACGCACAAGCCAGAAGTTCAGGAACAGACTTCCGGTTTGTGTGTTGGGCCGTTTTTGGTGCTCCAGAGGCTTGGTTTACCTGTAGAAAAATACAAATAGCTTTTCCGCTTGCAAAAAGCTGCCCTAAATATTAATCATTAGATTAGAAATGGGAGAGTGCACACTGAAGATCAATGATAACCACAGCCATTATGGAAACCTAATATTTTCTGTCTGAATATCTTCCTGTAAAGTGTGGGGGGGGAAACACAGGCTGCTGGATGGAGATTTCTTCCAACAACCGGTTCTCCGGACTGCTCAGAAAGTTGACAAACGGTTCTCCCGAATGGGTGCGAACCAGCTGAATCCCACCACTGTCTCAGGGGATTTGGAGAATAGTTTGATCCCAACTTCTCCGCGACAGCTCCTCCAATACTGGAAGACTGCTATCACGTCCCCTCTAGTCCTTCTCTTCGTTAGACTAGACATACCCACAATAATTCCTGCAATTGTTCATCATAGGGCTAGCCTCCAGTCTCCTAATCATCTCTGTTGCTCTTTCTGCACTCTTTCTAGAGTCTCGGCCAGAGGTGGGTTCCTACCAGTTCGCACCTATTCGGTAGAACCGGTTCGTCAAATCTACCGAACCAGTTAGAAGAGGTTCCACCAGTGGACCCGGAAAGCAGGCCACACCTACAGAAGAGGTTCCCAAAATTTTTGAAACCCACCACTGGTCCTTGGATATGATTATTCTACACTGTCATGCTCATATTTATAAAACTCAGTGCCTCTGTGAAAGGTAAGGATGACTACTGCGTTTGTGGTGCAATCAGAACATTGCGTGTGTTGAAGTTGTTTTAACACAAACCAAAGATGCCTTTTAAAAAAACAAGTTTACATCATGTTCTTATGCATGCCAGTGCTGTGTGTGAGGTAATTTAAGTGGTTCTGACAAGTGTCGTTGGCATCTTCATATCTGGTCACATGGGCGGCAAGCCACTCCCATCCGGTCACATGGGCGGCAAGCCACTCCCACAAATGAGGCCACACCCACAGAGTAGGTTCGAACGATTTTTGAAACCCACCACTGGTCTCGGCATTTTTTTTGTATCATGGTGACCACAACTGATACTGATACTGCCCCACTGTTGCTGTAGTGTAGAACTACATTGGCTTTTTTGGCAGCTGCAGCACACGGCTGGCTCATATTTAATTGGTTGTCCACTAGGACTCCTAGATCCCTCTAACAGTTCCTCCTGTGGAGCCAGGTATCACCTATTCTATTCACGTGTGTTTGGTTTTTCTTGCCTAAGTGTAAAGCCTTACTTTTTGTGTCACTGAATTGCATTCTGTTGCCGAGGGCCCAGTGTTCAGGTCTATCAAGATCATTCATAGGAGAGTTGTTGTCTAGGTTTTGGCTTGTTGTGTGATTTGGAAAGGATTGTGTGGATAACGACGGAGCGTTTATCCTACAGAGGTCAAGCTCATCCATTCATACCTTTAAAAACTACCAGAAGGGGCAAGCAATGTCACGAAGATCATGGCATCATCATCATCACACAAATGATGCAAATGGGGTAAAGTTGCCATTTGCACAATGATGTCATGGCACACATGTTTTCTTTAGGGCTTTTTCCAAGTGCCCCTGCCTATAGGCTAAGACAGTGATGGCTAACGTTTTTTGGATCGCATGCCAAAAGCGGGAGGAACACAGGGGTGTGTGTGTGTCATGCGCGGGTGTGCCCACACCCATAATGCTATGTCCACAACCCCCACGCTCATGTGTGCATGACCCCCCCACTTTTGGCAGGCTTTTTTCACCCTCCCCAGGCTCCAGAGGCGCAGTGGTTAAATGCAGCACTGCAGGCTATTTCAGCTGACTGCAGTTCTGCAGTTCGGCTGTTCAAATCTCACTGGCTCAGGGTTGACTCAGCCTTCCATCCTTCTGAGGTGGGTAAAATGAGGACGCGGATTGTTGTTGGGGGCAATATGCTGACTCTGTAAACCGCTTAGAGAGGGCTGAAAGCCCTATGAAGTGGCATATAAGTCTAACTGCTATTGCTATTCCCTGAAGGCTCCGGGGGTCAAAAACGGCCCTATGGGCAAACCAGAAGTCACCGTTCCCAAACTTCCGGTTTGCTGTTTTTCGCCCTCCGGAGCCTTCAGGACCATTTAAAGTTACAATGACACTGAAAAAAAAAGTGACTTATGTTTGTTTTTTACACGTATGACCATTGCAGCATCCCCTTGGTCATGAGAGGCCAGGCAAGGTGAAGCGTCCCTCAGCGTGAGTGGTGTCGAGTTGGCCATGCCCACCCAGTCACATACCCACCCAACCACGCCCACCCAGCTGATCATTAGAGCAGAGAACCCGTTGTTAAACTATTTGAATCCCATCATTGACCTGAGGTCAGGACAAGAAGCAACTGATGGAAACTTGGAATGAACTCCCCGTGGAGTTTCGGACCCTCACCTCTCTCCAGGCCTTCCGGAAAGCCATCAAAACCTGGCTGTGCCGGCAGGCCTGGGGTTGATGAGTTCCCCTCCCCTCTCGACCTGTGTGGCTGTGTGACTCTTGTGTATTTTAATTACGTGTATTGTGTTTGTATCCCCTTTTCCCCTTTTGAGTTGTTCGCCGCCCTGAGTCCCTCCCGGAGAAGGGCGGCATACAAATAAACTAAATCTTAATCTTAATCTTATCAAAGAGAGAACCAACCTAGAACTAAGAAGAAATCTCCAGTCAGTGAGAACAATTAATAAGTGGAATGGCTTGCTTCCAGAAGTTGTAGGTGCCTAGTCTGATAGGAAGGATAAGAAAGAAAAACCCTTAATATTTTCCCTGTCTGGATTCTCTTTAGTGTAAGAAGTAAAGAAACATTCAGGCTTTCAAGGTTCTCTTATATCCTTGAACAATGATATTCAAGTCGTTTTCCGGTTTCGCCATACGGCTCTTGAAGGCTCCGGAGGGCGAAAAACGGCCCTACAGCCACTTCCGGTTTGCTTGTAGAAATCACTTCCGGTTTGCTCGTAGGGCCATTTTTGGCCCTCCTGAAGGCTCCGGAAGGCGAAAACAGCCCTCCGAGCAAACCAGAAATCCGTTCCCAAACTTCTGGTTTGCCCATAGAACCAGTTTTTTGTGCTCCAGAGGCTTCAAGGAAGCCTCAAGAGGGTGAAAAACGGCCTTAAAAGAAGGCCAAAGTCAGATGGCCAGCGCACACATGCGCGCTGGTGCTGACAGGGCAACACCTCGCGTGCCATAACAAATGGCTCCGTGTGTTACCTGTGGCACACGTACCATAGATTCGCCACCACAGATCTATCTCCTCAGAATCAACAACATAGTTGTTGTACCCCCAAAAATGTTAAGTATATTTTCTGCCAGCTACCACAAGGTCCCCTCCTTGCTGAAGAGTAAAAGAACACTGTGCTATGGATTCACCATAGAAGCATTTCTATGTACTACTGGGACCATATCTATAAATATTAGCCTGTGTAATTATAGAGTCAGTTTTACTTCTTTGCAGAAGACTGTGTGCGAACCTCCCCAAAATACTTGCTCAAACAAATGCATTTATAGCAAAATATCTTCCTATGCAGACCAGAGAACAAGGCATCTCCTTGACGTCTTCCCAAAATATGCAGCAGGGAAGTGATTTTTTGAAAGGTTTAAAAGCTTCTGAATTTGTACATCAGCTTCAAACCCACAGCTCAATCAGTCAGTTTAGGTGGCATCAACAAACTACCTTGGCTGTTTTCGGAAAACTAAGCGGAGTTGGACCGGGTTAGCACATATGAGAAGAAACAACAGTGAATTCTATCTGTAAGCTCGACTGGAAGGAGAAAGGGAATCGCAAAACAAGACATTCGCGCTGTTTAAACAATAACAAAACAGGTATGGATCCATGAACTCCTCAACAGCCCACTGTGACTTGAGGAAGTTGTACTGTTGAGCCCGATGTTCTCCTGGACTGAGAATCAGGAAGTATCAACCGATTTTCTGACTCCTTCCTTAATTTTTATGTAAGACATTGTCACTGTTGTAGCCGGCTTTCCTGTACTCCCAGGGACAGCTGACAGTGAGCAGTAGACTTCTTAGCAGAGGTGGGTTCCTACCAGTCTGCACCTATTCGGTAGAACCGGTTCGTCAAATCTACCGAACCGGTTAGAAGAGATTCCACCAGTGGACCCAGAAAGCAGGCCACACCTACAGAAGAGGCTCCAAAATTTTTTGAAACCCACCACTGACACACACACACACACACACACACACACACACACACACAGACTGACACAGAGAGAGAGAGAAAGAGAAAGGAAGAAATAAATAAAGAAAAAAGAAAGAAAAAGAGTGAGAGAGAGATGAAAGAAAAAAAGAAAAAAGGGACAGAGAGACAAAAGGAAGGAAAGAGAGAGAGGAGAGAGAGAGAAAACACATGACCGGCAAGCCACTCCCACAAAGGAGGCCACACCCACAGAGTAGGTTCCAAAAAAATTTGAAACCTGCTTCTTACTCAACATTCACCCCCAAACCACCAATATCTCATTATGCCCCTGGCTTCTGCATTTTGACTGCAATTTATTCTCAAAACCACCTTTGTGCTTTAATACTTCTGTTTCATTTTGTCTCATTTGTTGGGGGTTCGCGTGGGTTTAGGTGATCCTCTAGCTAGGATTCTGCCCAGTTCGGCGAACCCCCAAATGCCACCCCTGGTTGACCATGCCTGACCCTCCCTGCCTCTCCTTGTCCCTCCTCTCCCCTCCCAGGGGTCTCCATGTGGTCCGTTCATCATGCCAGGTAAACGTGTCCCCCTCACAGAGGCTTGGGGAGGGGGGAAAATGTGCCTATTGGAGCAGTGGTGGGTTCCAGCTTCTGTTACTGCCAGTTCGCTCAGGGATGTGTTTTGGGTGTGTTTGATGTGCATGCGCAGTAGCAAAAAGCAAGATAGAACCGGTTCACGTGGTGCCCGGCCGAGTTACTACCTACTCGGTTGAACTGGTCTGAACCAGTAGGGGCCCACTTCTGTACCGGAGGTTCAGGAAGTCCAGAAATGGGCATGTTTCTGGCCTCCAGAGGGCCTCCAGAGCCCAGGGGAAGCAGTTTCCCCCTTCACAGAGGCTCAAAGAAACCCTCTGGAGCCTGGGCAGAGCAAAAAACTCCCACCACCACTGTGGTGCAGGAGGCTGACTAGGCCATGGCCATCATGGCCACACCCACCCAACAATGGGGCAGCAAACCAATGGTGGGTTACAACCGGTACGCCCCGGTACGGGCGTACCGGTATCTGCCAGGAACACCGGGTACCATTCCGATATGGTGTTCCGGAGGGCCCACCTGCCCACCTGCGCTCCTTACTGGTATTTGAGCTCTTTGGCGCTTCCACTCACGGAGCATGCGGCGCCTGCGCAACACTCCGCCAAGCAGCTGGAGAGTCGCAGGCGGCAAGTACGCATGCACGTGGTGTGCACGTGTATCGCGCATGTTCACGTGGCGGATGCTGGGCCCTGTTGCACCGTAACAGTTGCAATGGGATTTGGAGCCCACCACTGCAGCAAACCCATTGCTGCAATTTTTGAAGTCCACCCCTGGTTTCATACTGTTCAAGATTCCACAATTTTTCTGCTCGGTCCGGCCACCTTTAAACCACGGTACTTTTCAGACCTCCAAACTGGCTACAACATGTTCTTTTCAATAAATCCCCAGGCTGACGACATGCTTCTCTCAATCCCTTCAACTGAAACCATATTCTCAATATTCAGCAAGTGACTTAGGATTTGCCTAACTCTCCTCGAGAAAGCATGGGCTTAAAGAGAAAGAGAGGAGACTTTGGGGTGTAGGGTGTAAGGCCTCTGGGTGCGGTCTCCCTCCTGTTTCTTCATCATCTCCAGATACCAGTTGGGTAAGGATATTTTCATGGTCCCCGAAGGGCCACTGTCAGCTGGCATTAATCATTCCCCGTATTCTCTAAGATCTCTACCCTTAAGACCTTTCCTTTTCTAAATACTTTTGTACTCATGCAATCTTTGGGATTATTCCAAGTCTACTGATACCTCCCTCCTGGAGTGTGAAGAGTGCCATTGTGGATACCAAACAATGAGTTTATTATTCCTGTGTCCAATGAGGCAAGGAGGAAACAGATGAGTGGAATTTCCAGAAAGATTATGTACTACATTCATTTTACCCAAAGCCAGAATCAGAAGGAAGGAATCCAAATGGAAAGTCGCTTGCTTTAGTTTACAAGAAGGAAGTGATATGCATCTCTATAACTGTCTGGTTTGGCACTGCAACCCAACAAGACAGAAACGGACTTCAGAGGATAATTAGAACTGCAGAAAAAACAATTTCTACCAATTTCTGTACACTGCACGAGTCAAAAAGAGGGCTGGGAAAATATCTACAGAGTACAGACCCCTCACATCCTGGACATAAATTGTTTCGACTCCTACTCTCAAAATGACGCTATTGGGCACTGCACACCAGAACAACTAGACACAAGGACAGCTTTTTCCCGAATGCCATCCCTCTGCTAAACAAATAATTCTCTCAACACTGTCAAACGATTTACTATGCCATCGTTCCTATCACCCATCTCCTCCCACTTATGATTGTACAAGTGTAACTTTGTGCTTGTATCCTTACGATTTATATTGATAGTTTCCTAATATGATTTGATGGTATATTTCTACCCTAAGACTATCATTAAGTGTTGTACTTTATGATTCGTGACAAATGTATCTTTTCTTTTATGCACACTGAGAGAATATGCACCAAATTCCTTGTGCGTCCAATCACACTTGGCCAATAAAGAATTCTATTCTATTTGACCCAAAGCTATATTTTTAAGCCTGCGAATCCGTATGCTTTTCTTCTGCTGAACTAGTCTACTGAAAAGAAGGAGTAGGGGCGACATGATAGCAGTTTTCCACTTATTGATTCCATTTATTGATAAATAAATCATCCTATCCATAGGAATCTTCTCAAATAGTGTGTTGTGGCCCACCAGCAGCTAGCAGAGCTGGTGGCAGACTCAGCCAGCGAGGAGATTGGGGAGGAACATGGGTCAGTCCTAGAGTCTGGGGAAGGCTCTGATGAGTGCTCTCCGACAGAGGCAGAGATGGGGACAGGGCCATCTGGCAGTTATCAGTTGCCTTTGGAGTCGGAGATCAATGGAGCAGAAGAACAGCTGGAGCCTGTTCCCAGTGTGTGCATGCACCGAGACAGGAGAAGGGAACAGCTAAGGAACAGGGGTTGACTCAGGAGTAAAGCCACAGGTGGATGATGAATGGCCCCTCCCATAGGGAATAAAGAGGAGGAAAAGGGGAGGGGAGTTTGCAGGAGACAATTGATTCAATTCATTCGGGGGAATATCTGTTCCTGACTTCTTGCCAAGTATTGTCTGCTACAGAGTGGCGTTTGGAAGATATCAGCCTGGCAGCTCTCCAAGCCTGATAAAGGTCTGTAGTTGTGAAACCTATTGAAAGACTGTTGGCCGCGACTCTGCTGGAGAGGAATCCCCTTTAAACTAAATAAAAGGGCCGGCTTCGTGTTTTGGGGAAGCCTAGGTCATAATGGAACATAATGGTTAGTAATAGCAATACTGGTAGCACTTAGACATATACCATTTCACAGTGCTTTATAGCCCTCTCTAAGCAGTTGACAGAGTCAGCATATTGCTTACTTGGAGTCAGTTAATAGTCCTACTCGGAGTTAGGTAAGAGCCCACAGAATTCAAAAGGGGTTGGACTTAATCCACTGTTGGCTACTTAGGGATTCTAGGCTGATTCCTCTTTTAACTCTGCTCCCAAGTTCTGCTACTCTCTGTTGCAAACCTCCAAATGACCAATAGGTGGCAGTGACAGGGACAACCCAGTTTAACCGCTGCTGCCATCTAGTGGCTGTCTGAGTAAGTCTATTTTGAGAGCATTTGGTATTGTTTTTTTTTTAAAAAAAATCTTTCAGCAAAGTAAATGAATGAGTTTACAGAAACTTATGTATAAAAATAATCTCGCACAGATGGAATTTTCACAATGTAGTGGATATTAAAGCAGTTCACTGTTGTGCTAGAATGCTTTTGTAATTTAAATGTTTTTTAAATTAAGTAAATGTCTATGGAGATTCTCACCCATCCAGGTCATGTTGTCCTGAAGGTGCTTTTTCAAGAGGCAACTTTTCAAGAGAAGTGAAATGTCTTTAAAGAAAAATCAGAAGATCCGGTTGCCTCTGAAAAAGCACCTTTGGGATTAATATTAAGTATTTATTTTTAAAAACCCATCAGTTGTTGAAGCAGCTAAGTTCCACTAACTCAGGGGTTGGCAACCCGCAGCTCTGGAGCTGCATATGGCTCTTTCATCCCTCTGCTGCGGCTCCCTGCTGCCAGTTGGCTCCACAATTGGTAGGGGTTTCAGATAGGACAGGTAGAGGAAAAAGGATGCTGTGCTAGGAGGATACTCTATGGTGGGGGAACTGGACTTCCGGTCAGCAGAGGAAAAAGTACACCGTGCTAGGAGAAGACTCTATGGGTGGGGGAACCATATTTTCAGTCGGCTCCAGAATTGAATAGGGGGCTTCCGGTTAGGACCTTTGTGGCTCTTTGAGTATTTAAGGTTGCCGACCCCTGCACTAACTGCACACACAAAGCCTTAGTCTTGCCATTTTGGAGACAAGGATTGCCCTCCTGTCAATGGCCCAGGACATACATCCCTCAGGAGGTGGGTGTTCAGACTGGTGGGGAACCTATAACCATAACACTGACCTTCTTGTCAGGCTGCCATGCTATTTCTGCCTTGGATATGCCTTCAGAATTGCAAATTTCAGCAGAACTGTAGACAGGAAAGAGCAATGCAAGCCATCGTGTGGAATGCACCTTATCTGGCTGGTTACTTGATTTATCTATTTCAAGAGGCAGCAGACAAACCCACTGATCAAAATAGCTACAGAGCAGAGGAAATGAGGTCTGGAATTCTAGAGAGACACTTGAAGAATCTCATGAGGATGTTAGTGGCCCTTTCCTCTTTGTGTTAAAGCCTAAAACCTTTGACTACTTCTACCTCTACTACTACTACTACTTTCTTCTTCTTCTTCCTCCTCCTCCTCCTCCTCCTCCTCCTCCTCCTCCTCCTCCTCCTCCTCCTCCTCTTCTTCTTTTCTCCTTCTCCTCCTCTTTTTATTCCTCTTCTTTTTCTTCTTCCTCTTTCTTCTTTCTTCTTCCTCCTTCTCCTCTTCTTTCTTCCTCTTCCTCCTCTTCCTCCTCCTCCTCTTCTTCGTCTTTCCTCCTCCTCCTCTGCTTCTTCTGCTTCATCTTCTTCTTCTGCTTCTTCTTCTGCGTCTGCTTCTTCCGCTCCTCTTCCTCCTCCTCCTCCTCCTCCTGCAGTTCATATTGTGAAATGGTCTGCCGCCTTAAGCTTTCAGTCCTGTAAGTTGTCCAAACTTCTCCAATTATCTCCCCTCTTGTTTGTGGGTAAGTGAGAGGTGCAAATCTAGAGCCAAGTCTGTGACTTGTTACAAGAAATCCTTCTTTACAGACACTTCCTCATGGACACTTTAGCCAACAGCCAAAGGTCTTTCAAATGGTCAGAGCATTTAGGACAGCATACAAAACCAACTTTCGAGTGCTTGTTCCTTATAAGTTTGCTTTTAAGTCATGGGCACGAGTAAGAAAAAAAGAAAAGAGTACTAATTTTGCAGAGAGAGAGAGAGAGAGAGAGAGAGACAGAGAGACAGAGAGGGAGAGAGAGAGGAGAGGAGAGGAGAGATCTGCTCAGATCAAGGAGATGGAACTCTTGGATTTCAACATCATAAATAAACAAACAGAGCTTTGTGGATGGGATTGTATTTCCCTGAAATAACCTAATTCGCAGTCTGGCTTTTTTGGCTACCTGCTTAGAGCAGGGGTGGTATTGAAAAAAATGACCAACTCTGCAGTGTTGCTGGGTGGGTGTGGCCATAGAGGGTGTGGTCTACTCAGTCTCCTCAAGGTGGAGGGGGAGATTTTTCCTTCCCCAGGCTCCGGAGACTTTCCCTGAACCTCCAGGAGAATGAAAATGGCCACTCCCTGGCTCCAGAGGCCCTCCAGAAGCGGAAAACGGGCTTTCTCTGTCTGAAATGTGATTGCATCCACAAAGGCAATTTAGTGGAGGCCCTTGTAGTGGAACCTGTGAGATCTTCTCAAATCCCAAAGGTATCCACGGGTTGGAGATCCAGCTTCTAATCATTGTTCTCCGTTGTGATTGGTAGTAGCTTTCCAAAAATCCCTTTGGTCCTTGCATTTGAAATTCACATACGGAAACAGGATGTTCTCTGTGTAAAGCATATAGCAATAGCAATAGCAGTTAGACTTATATACCACTTCATAGGGCTTTCAGCCCTCTCTAAGCGGTTTACAGAGTCAGCATATCGCCCCCAAATGTCTGGGTCCTCATTTCACCCACCTCGGAAGGATGGAAGGCTGAGTCAACCCTGAGCCGGTGAGATTAGAACCACTGAACTGCAGATAGCAGTCAGCTGAAGTGGCCTGCAGTACTGCACCCTAACCACTGTGCCACCTCGGCTCTATGCTCTGTGTGCCTCTGACTCGGCTAACTGAAACAAGACATGTCTCATTTTACAACCTTTCTGGCTGCAGTTGTTAAGTAAATAACCGCAGTTGTTATGGTAGCAACATGGTTGTTTAAGTGAATCTGGCTTCCCTGTTGACTTTGCTTGTTAGGAAGTCGCAAAAGGTGATTTAACAGGACACTGCAATCCTCATAAATACAGGCCAGTTGCCAAGAGTCTGAATTTTGATCACAATGACCACAAGGATGCTGCAACAGGCCTAAGTGTGAAAAAACGGTCCAAAACCACTTTTTTTTCAGGGCTGTTGTAACTTTGAATGGTTGCTAAATGAACGGTTGTAAGTCAAGGACTACCTGCAGTGACAATGTCACACTTTACAGTGCCGTACATTGGCATGGACACAAATGATAAGGTAGAGGTAAAGGTTTCCCTTTACCTCTATCTTATCAACTGATCGACTCTAGGGGGCAGTGCTCATCTCTGTCTCAAAGCCGAAGAGCCAGCGCTGTCCGAAGACGTCTCCGTGGTCATGTGGCCGGCATGACTAAATGCCGAAGGCGCACAGAATGCTGTTACCTTCTCACCAAAGGTGGTCCCTATATTTCTACTTGCATTTTTACGTGCTTTCGAACTGCTAGGTTGGCAGAAGCTGGGACAAGTCACGGAGGCTCACTCCATTGCGCCAGGGATTCGAATCGCTGCCGACCTTCTGATCGACAAGCTCAGTGTCTTAGCCATTGAGCCACCACGTCCCTATGACACAAATCACGCAGGCAACACGAAGTACCCATTAAATTACCCAGTTTGACTTTACTAACCTACTGCATGGGTGTCTTTGATCCTTTTGGGGTAAATATTCCTAGCTAGGAAGGGAGAGGAAACGATTGAATTCTGTTCTTAAAAGCTGCCCTCCTCTGCATCTTTATCCAGGAAGGTGCCTGGGCTACCACAAGATTTATTTTCAAGAAAACGGTGCTATTGCACCTTGCAAAGATCTGCCCGACGAAAGCGTCACAAAATAGTTGGCTCTATCAAAGGAAGGATCAGAAAGAGTGCAGCCAAGCAATACATGCCCTGCTCTCTCTGGCCGCGTGCTCAGGCTTAAGGACCCTGACGCGCCCCCCCCCCCCTGCCTGCTGAGTGTGTGCCTGACAGATCCCACCCGCTGTACATCTGGTTAGGGGGGGATATAACAATGTAAGATAAAGGAAGGGAAGTGAGACGGCAGAGCAGACTGCGGTAAATTGCCCACCGCTTGTCTGAAGTCTCTGAGATCGGGTCCGTCTCAACTCCCCGTGGAGCAAAATAAGAGTCTTTATGAATAGGGACTTGGGGGTCTTGAAAGCTAAATTAGCAAAAAATGTGGAATGCATTGGAGGTGGTTGCTTTTAAAAAAAAAACAAATCTGGAAGAATAATGATTTAACGTTGGCTCGTTCATTTTATTTATTTATTTCATCAAGCATGAATTAGATAACAGATATAAGTATACACATGATTATGTATACATGAAATGAATACAAATACAAGGGAATATTAGGAGAGGGACGGTGGGCATGCTGGTGTGCTTATGCATGCCCCTTAGAGACCTCCTAGGAATGGGGTGAGGTCGACAGTAGACAATCTAAGGTTAAAGTTTTGGGGGGTTGGGGAAGAAACCACAGGGTCAGGTAGAGCATTCCAGGCGTTGACCACTCTTGCTGAAGTCCAGTGGTGGGATTCAGCCAGTTCGCACCTATTCGGGAGAACCGGTTGATAACTTTCTAAGCAGTTTGGAGAACCAGTTGTTGGAAGAAATCTTATTTTGTTTTTCCCCACTTTACAGGGCTAATCCTGTAAGGAAGGCAGGAAGGAAGCATTCTGGTGTTGTTTCTAGCCTGATCTTTATTGTCCTCGCTTACAGAAACTGCTTTTCCAGTTAACCCTATTACATTTTAACAGCTAAGACGAAGCGCCCATCAACGTGAGTGACGTTGAGTTGGCCACGACCACCCAGTCACATGACCACCAAGCCACGCCTACACAGCTGGTAATTAGGGCAGAGAACCGGTTGTAAAAAATTTTGAATCCCACCACTGCTGAAGTTCTGCAGTCGAGTTTGGAGCGGTTTACCTTAAGTTTGTATCTATTGTTTGCCCATGTATTATTAGCAATAGCAATAGCAATAGCAGTTAGACTTATATACCACTTCATAGGGCTTTCAACCCTCTCTAAGCGGTTTACAGAGTCAGCATATTGCCCCCAACAACAATCCGGGTCCTCATTTTACCCACCTCGGAAGGATGGAAGGCTGAGTCAACCCTGAGATTTGAACAGCCGAACTGCCGAACTAGCAGTCAGCTGAAGTAGCCTGCAGTACAGCACTCTAACCACTGCGCCACCTCGGCTCTTATTGTGGTTGAAGCTGAAGTATTCACCTACAGGTAGGACCTTGTAGCAGATAATTGTATGTTTGAATGTGCTGCATGTTTCAGCTTTCTAGATGAGTTTACAAGTAGAGGCAATTTCTGGAATACACTCAAGATCCATCAAAGCCATATTTTCAAATTCTGACAACTGAGTGTGCCATTTTCCCCACACTGAAATTAAAACGGCTGGCACTTTGAGCGTCATTTTAAAAACATTACTCTTGGAACCTGTCATCGGGACTGCACACCACTCCCAACTATCGGCGAGTAAATATGAGGTTGAGAACTGTTTTAGTTTCTCTAACTTACAGTCATGGCTTTACTAACAATGCATGAAAAATGTTCCCGTTAGAGGAACGAACATGCTGTCCGTTCTATTTTTAAAAGGCTTGCTTCAAACCTTTTCTCCAGACGTCAAATTCCTGAGGATAATTCCAAGAAGCAATGTCAAGCTTGGGTGATAGTCCGATTGGTCAGTTCCTGTCACGCCCAAGTGGATCCACACTCGTTTGGATTAAAAAAAAAGAAAGAAAAGAAAAGCAGAACCTCCTGCACTTGTAGGAAAATGCTAGGAAGAGAATCTCAACAGACATTTAGCTAGGAAGAATTTTTTTTTAAAGAAGAACAGTAGAATACGTTCAACCCCCTTGTCTTCTTTGGGGCAACCTCTTGGATATTGGAAGACTGCTATCATGTCACCCCTATCCCTAGTTCTATCTAGTTCTGGATGGAATTGGCCTCCTTCATTCTTCGTATTATCTGACTTCCCTGAGTGAAAGTCTGACTTGTCTGTCAGGCGTTCAGAAAGTCAACAGGGGTTCTTGTAGAATATAGAATAACAGAGTTGGAAGGGATCTTGGAGGTCTTCTAGTCCAACCCCCTGCCTAGGTAGGAAACCCTACACCACTTCAGACGAATGGTTATCCAACATCTTCTTAAAGACTTCCAGTGTTGGGGCATTCACAACTTCTGGAGGCAAATTATTCCACTGATTAATTGTTCTAACTGTCAGGAAATTTCTCTTCAGTTTTAAGTTGCTTCTCTCCTTGATTAGTTTCCACCCATTGCTTCTTGTCCTGCCCTCAGGTGCCTTGGAGAATAGCTTCACTCCTTCTTCTTTGTGGCAGCCCCTGAGATATTGGTCCTTCTAGTCCTTCTTTTCATTAAACTAGACATACCCAGTTCCTGAAACTGTTCTTTGTATGTTTTAGCCTCCAATCCCCTAATCATCTTTGTTGCTCTTCTCTGCACTCTTTCTAGAGTCTTTATTACATCGTGGTGACCAAAATTGAATGCAGTATTCCAAGTGTGGCCTTACCAAGACATTATAAAGTGGTATTAACACTTCATGTGATCTTGATTCTATCCCTCTGTTCATGCAGTCTAGAACTGTGTTGGCTTTTTTGGCAGCTGCTGCACACAGCTGGCTTTCCATCCATGAATTACTTTCCACCCATTGCTTCTTGTCATACCTTCAGGTGATTTGGAGAATAGCTTGACTCCCTCTTCTTTGTGGCAACCCCTGAGATATCGGAACACTGCTATCATGTTATTCCTCGGCCTTCTTTTCATTAAACTAGACATACCCAATTCCTGCAACTGTTCTTCATATGTTTTAGCCTCCAGTCTCCTAATCCTCTTTGTTGCTCTTCTCTGCACTCCTTCTAGAGTCTCCACATCTTTTCTACACCGTGGCGACCAAAACTGGATGCCGTATTCCAAGTGTGGCCTTACCAAGGCCTTATAAAGTGGTATTAACACTTCACATGATGCAGCCTACAACTTTGTTGGCTTTTTTGGCAGCTGCTGTAGCAGGAGGAATCAGCAGAAATGATTCTCATCAGGGATCTTCTGATTCTTCTCCAAGCATGATGGAAATGAGGGGTTCCACCACAAAACCGCGGACGACAAAATCGCGCTCGACGAAAGCGCACATTTGACGTCATCACAGCGCGACGAAAACATCGCGCTGTGATCGATAAATGTAAAAATAAAGCGAAAACCTTACCCTAACCCCCCCAAACCTAACCCTAAACCTAACCCTTAACCTAACCCTTAACCTAAGTGCTTTCATTTTATTTTTATTTCAATTTTTAATTTTTTTCGTCGCGCTGTGATGACGTCAAATGCGCGCTTTCATCAAGCGCGATTTTGTCGTCCGCGGTTTTGACGGGTCACGAAATGAGGAACTGAAGGAAGCTAATGCAACCCTTAGATCCAAAACAAGGGGTGATATGATAGCAGTATTCCAATATCTGAGGAGCTAATTAAAAGAGGGGGTCAACCTCTCCAAAACGCAGGGCAAGAAACAATGGATGGAAACTAACCAAGGAGACAACCAGTGTAGAACTAAGGAGAAATTTCCTGACAAATCTACCAATCAATCGAACAGCTTTCCTTCAGATCTTCTGGGTGCTCCATCACTGGAGGTTTTTAAGAAAAGACTGGACAGTCATTTATCTGAAATGGTATAGGGTCTCCTGTTTGAACAGGGGTTGGACTAGAAGACCTCCAAGGTGCCTTTCAACGCTGCTGCTCTCCTCTCTTCAGATACAGGTACTCCTCAACTTATGACCGCAATTGAAGCCAAAATTGATGTTGCTAAGTGAGAAATTTGTTAAGTGAGTCTTGCTCCGTTTCACCACTTTTTTTTTTTGCCACATTTGTTAAGTGAATCATTGTGGTTGTTAAATTAGTAACCTGATTGTTAAGTGAATCTGGTTTCCCCATTGACCTTGCTTGAGAGAAGGTCACAAAATGCAAGTAGAAAAATAGGAACCACCACTTTCGGTGGGAACCTCCATTCTCAAAAATGCATTTTCTGGCTCTTTTTGAAGAAATGTTCTAAATGTCACCATCCCACTTCTTCAGGAGACATTGTCCAAAATGACATTCACCAGTTCTAAAGTAAATCATTTATACTTTATGTTTTGAGGGAAGTTTCCCATTCTAAGGTAGATGCTCAAAATGGGTACCGTATTTTTTGGAGTATAAGACGCACACTTTTGCCTCAAAAAAGAGGGTGAAAATCTGGGTGCATTTTATACACTGAATACAGCATTTTTTGCCTTCTGAAACCCTGCCTCCTTCGCAAAAATGGCCATGTGTAACCTTATGCAGGCTTTTAGAGAGCTCCTGGGGGCTTGGGAGAGCAGAAATGAGCAAAAAATAGCCCATTTTTGCCCCCTCAACCCCCAGCAGCACTCTATAAGCTTCCATAAGGCTATGCATTCAATTTTTTTGACAGAAAACAGGCCTGTTTTTGTGAAAAATGGGCCATTTTTGGGAAGTTTGCAGAGTGCAAAAACTTTTTTCCCCCTTTTGGAAAGCCCTTTAGTTAGAGTGGTTGATGAGAATTACATTGATCAAGTGCTGTGCCAGCAGAAACAAAGTCTTAGGTGCTGCAGATTGTCAGCGATTTCCTTCTCCAGCACATGGATAAATACACCTGGAAACATCTACCTATCTATGCTCTCTCTCTCCCTACCTACCTACCTACCTACTGTGTATCTATCTATCTATCTATCTATCTATCTATCTATCTATCTATCTATCTATCTATCTATCTATCTATCTATCTATCTCCCTCTACCTACCTTCCTACTTTCTCTCTCTCTCCCTACCTACTGTATTTCTCTCCCTCCCTCTCCCTCTATCTACCTATGTACCTACCTACCTACTCTCTCTCTCTATCCCTACCTACCTACTGTATTTCTCTCTCTCTATTTCTCTTTCTCTCTATCCCTTTATCTACCTACCTAACTACTCACTCTCCCTACCTACCTACTGTATTTCTCTCTCTTTCTCTCTCTCTCTATTCCTCTTCTATCTGCCTACTATTTTTAAAAAATTGCTTCTTCAAAACCTTAGTGCGTCTTATACTCCAGTGCATCTTATACTCCAAAAAATACAGTAAATAGAACCAGATTTGAGCATTTGCTCATTTATTCTCAGTTCTGCTTCTAAATAATTTCTCAAATATTCTGGAATCACTTACTTGGATTGATTGGTTTACTTACGTAGTTACTGCCTTTATTATTTTTATAAACAACTCAAGGCAGAGAACATAGCTAATATATTTCCTCCTCTTATTTTCCTCACAACAACAACCCTGTGAGGTGAATTGGGCTGAGAGAGAGGGACTGGCCCAAGGTCACCCACCTGGTTTTCATGATTGAGGTGGGATTTGAACTCACAATCTGCTTTCTAGCTTGGTACTTTAACCAATAGATCAAACTGGCTCTAAATACCACCCTTATTACTTTATTGCTTCTTTAAAAAGAGAGAGAGAGTACCCCAAAAATACAGTAAAGAAAATGCATATTTAGTTATCCATATATTAATTGTTGCTAGAATTGTGTTTGCACAAAATTGGAAGAGTGAAGAGATACCTACAGATGAGAATGAGATTAGGAAAATATTAGAATGTGTAGAAATGAATAGATTAACACTGGCAATTAAGAAGAAAGCGCAAACTGAAAATAATATGGTATGGGATCTCTTTTACCAATGGTTCAATAATAAAAATGGAAGTTAGAAATAGGAAACGACAAAAAGAAGATATGTTAAAGGAGATAAGTAAATATTATGGCTAGTCTGTTGAATATTATTATGTTAATATTGTAGAATTAATATGTGGAATATTATTATGTTAAAGATTGCGGAATCAATATTAATTTAATGAAGGAGAGTGTTATTTTGATTATTGTTTAACAAAGACATTTGTAGCCAGACAATACACTGTTCAACTGAAGATGGAATGATTATATTAAAAATAAAAAAAATGTATTACTCAGAAAAAGAGAGAGAGAAGAAATAAAACTTGGCGGTACGGGGGAAGCACAGAAAGCTGAATGCTAAAGCAAATTTCTCACTACAGTTTTGCCTGGTGTCAAATGATCATTATTATTTGAAAACAACATCTATAATCGTATTCCACATATTTCTCAAGTCCGTGTTTTGCAATATTTCTCCCACCCAGGATAAACACAGAAAACCCTGAAAGAGCTGGTGTAACATTCCCATGGGAAAGTCTGAACTCTGCAAAGAAAAAAAAAAGGGCTACGCTAACTGTGTGAAATCACAAACTAAATAACTGTTAACCAACCCCACACACCAGTATTGTGATTTCCCTAAAAAGTGGAAGAGAGACTTAAAACAGAGTATCTTTGATGAAGTAACTATCATCCTTGGAGAGTTATTCTTGTAGATGTGAAGTGTTTAAACAAACAGCATAGAGTGTAATTGATTGTTCAGTCAGATTAATGTCTGGCAAATATTGCTGACTTTCTCCTCATAGAGTGTTAGTAACCTCTCAGGCAGTCTCCCCCGATTGGTTCCATGATCTTTACTAGCAACAGAAGAGTTTGCTCGCCTGATCTTTGGGCACAGAATTAAATCTGATACTTTAATAATTGGGTTATATTGGATGGATTCTTCCTTTATCTCTTATCTCTTCCTTTATCTCTCAAGGTGGGTTGCTCCTGGTTCGGCCCGGTTGAGCCAAACTGGTAGTGGAATTCAGGCCTGGGTCGCAGAACCGGTAGCGACCCAGGCCTGCCACACCCCTGAACCGGTTCCCTCGTCGCCGCTGGGCCACCACCATTTTGGTTTTTAGTGACTGCGTGTGTGCAGTTCATTGTAAATTGTTCTGCGCACGGACGAAGAACAATTTACATTGAACAGCACATGTGGGGGTTCTGCGGGGTTGTGAACCGGTAGTAAAACTGACAGAAACCCACCCCTGAACAGAATTTATGACTCAGAATCAGAATCAGAACAAAGCTGGATGGGATCTTGGAGTTCTTCTAGTCCAACCCTCTGCTGAAGCAGAATATCTTATACCAGGGGTCAGTAACCTGTGGCTCTGGAGCCGCATGTGGCTCTTTCATCCCTCTGCTGCGGCTCCCTGTCGCTCAAAATATGTGTCATAACCGCCAGTGTGTGATACCTGCCGGCACACGATTTATTGAGCTTTTCGACCCTCGGTAGGCCAACCATCGATAAATCCAAGAAAAGAAAAGTTTTAGAAGAAAACAATGCTTAATTCAACTACATATGCTAGTTCTGTGGCAACTCAGGAAATAGTCAGGCATGGGAAGGGTTTTGTGGCTCCCAGTGTTTTCTTTTCTGTGGGAAACGGGTCCAAATGGCTCTTTGAGTGTTTAAGGTTGCCGACCAGAGGTGGGTTCCTACCAGTTCGCACCTATTCAGTAGAACCGGTTCGTCAAATCTACCGAACCGGGTAGAAGAGGTTCCACCAGTGGACCCGGAAAGCAGGCCACACCTACAGAAGAGGTTCCAAACTTTTTTGAAACCCACCACTGGTCCTTGGATATGATTATTCTACACTATCATGCTCATATTTATAAAACTCAGTGCCTCTGTGAAAGGTAAGGATGACTACTGCGTTTGTGGTTCAATCAGAACATTGCGTGTGTTGAAGTTGTTTTAACGCAAACCAAAGTTGCCTTTTAAAAAACAAGTTTACATCATATTCTTATGCATGCCAGTGCTGTTTGTGAGGTAATTTAAGGTGGTTCTGACAAGTGTCGTCGGCATCTTCATATCCTGTCACATGGGCAGCAAATCACTCAGTCATATGGGTGGCAAGCCACTCCCACAAAGGAGGCCACACCCACAGAGTAGGTTCAAACAATTTTTGAAACCCACCACTATTGCTGACCCCTGTCCTATACCATTTCAGGCAAGTGACAGTTTCTTCTTAAAAATCTCCAGTGATGAAACACCCACAACTTCTGAAGGCAAGCTGTTCCACTGATTAATTGTCCTCACTATTAGGAATTAATTTCTTAATTCCAGGTTGCTTCTCTCCTTGATTAGTTTGCATCCATTGTTTTTTGTCCTGTCTTCTGGTGTTTTCAAAAATAAGATGACCCACCTTCTCTTTGTGGTAGCCCCTCAAATACTGGAATACTGCTATCTAGTCCTTCTTTTAATTCAAGGTGACACAGTCACCTGACTTCAGCTGACTGCAGTTCTGCAGTTCGGCTGTTCAAATCTCACCGGCTCAGGGTTGACTCAGCCTTCCATCCTTCCGAGGTGGGTAAAATGAGGACCCGGATTGTTGGGGGCAATATGCTGACTCTGTAAACCGCTTAGAGAGGACTGAAAGCCCTATGAAGCGGTATATAAGTCTAACTGCTACTGCTATTGCTATTTTCTCTAGACTAGCCAAATCCTGCAACCGTTCTTCATATGTTTTAGTCTCCAGGCTTTTAATCATCTTAGTTGCTCTTCTTTGCACTTTTCCCCACATCTCAACATTTTTTTTGTAATGTGGTGACCAAAACTGGATGCGGTATTCCAGGTGTGGTCTTACTAAGGCTTTAGAGAGAGGTATTAATATGTTGCATGATTTTGATTCTATGCCTTTGTTTATACAACCAAGGATTATATTAGCTTTTTAAGCAGCTGACGCACAGTGCTGACTCATGTTTAAGTGTTTCTCCACTAGGACTCCAAGGTCCAAGATCATTGGAGCCAGAAATTGTGGGATGACACCAGTGGTGGGATTCAGCCAGTTCGCACCTATTCGGGAGAACGGTTGGTAACTTTCTAAGCAGTTCAGAGAACCGGCTGTTTGAAGAAATCTCCTTTTGTTTTTTCCCCACTTTACAGGGCTAATCCTGTAAGGAAGGTAGGAAAGAAACATTCTGGTGTTGTTGTTTCTAGTCTAATCTTTATTGCCCTGCTTACAGAAACTGACTCTCCAGTTAACCCTTATTATATTGTAACAGCTAAGGCGAAGCGCCCATCGACCTGAGTGACATTGAGTTGGCCACACCCACCCAGTCACAAGACCACCAAGCCATGCCTACCCAGCTGGTCATTAGGGCAGAGGACCGCTGTGGACCGGTTGAAACCCACCCCTGATTTGCTAGACATGTTTTTAAACATTTTAGCTAACCTGGCTGGCATCAAGATTGCTATCCTGATGCGAAGATTTCTCTGTAGATCTAAGCAAGACAGCAAACCTATCCTGGGACCGTACCCAGGCTTTTTGAATCAAACACACACACAGGACACAACATCTGCCTAGAACAAGCATGAAGTTTCAAAGCATTTGTGCTGTTATAATAATGCTAAGTTATATCCTGCAAGCTCAGGGTTTTTGCTTGATGGGTATATCTGGAATTTTAAGCCACCGGGAAGAGCATAAAAGAGCAGCCACAATGGGGGTGGCCAATCAGAAAATACTCATGTACATCAAGTTAAACTGATGAAGTTACTGTCTATCGTCCCTTGTATCTTTTTGGGTGGCTTTAAAAACTTTGCTTCTTTTTTCCTGCCTTTCTGGCTTGGATGGACATCTTTATGATCATGATTTATCACATATCTTTTATGTATACTGAGAGCTTATGCATCGAAGACAAATTCCTTGTGTGTCCAATCACACTTGGCCAATAAAGAATTCTGTTCTATTCTGTTCTGTTCTGTTCTGTTCCGGTCCGGTCCGTTCCATTTAATTCCATTCCATTCTATTATTGTACTCTTCTCTCCTCTACTCTCTTCTCTTTATATTATTCTATTCTATTCTATTCTATTCTATTCTATTCTAGTCCATTCCTCTACTCTACTCTACTCTACTCTATTCTACTCCATTCTACTCTACTCTACTATTCCATTCCATTATTGTACTCTACTCTACTCTACTCTACTCTACTCTACTCTACTCTACTCTACCTACTCTACTCTACTCTACTCTACTCTACTCTACTCTACTCTACTCTACTCTACTCTTCTATTTCTATTTCTATTTCTATTTCTATTTCTATTTCTATTTCTATTTCTATTTCTATTTCTATTTCTATTTCTATTTCTATTTCTATTTCTATTTCTATTTCTATTTCTATTTCTATTTCTATTTCTATTTCCATTTCCATTTCTATTTCTATTTCCATTCCAAATTTTCTATCCTATCCTATCCTATCCTATCCCATTCCATTCTACGGAACAGTAACCTGATTCACCCTATCATTTTTATCACCTAAGAAGACCACCAGGGTATTAACAAAGGGATTTATTAACACAATATATTAACAGAAGGGTAGAATCAAGATTACATGAAGTATTAGTACTGCTTTATAAAGCCTTAGTAAGTCTACACTTGGAATACTGCATCCAGTTTTGGTCTCCATATTATAAAAAAAAGATGTTGAGATTCTGGAAAGAATGCAGAAAAGAGCAACAAAGGTGATTAGGGGACTGGAGGCTAAAACATATAAAGAACGGTTGCTGGAATTGGGTAGCAGTGTTCCAATACTTCAGGGGTTGTTGCCACAAAGAAGAGGGAGTCAAGCTATTCTCCAAAGTGCTGGAAGGCAAGACAAGAAGCAATGGATAGAAACTAATCAAGCAGAGAAGTAACCTAGAACTAAGGAGAAACTTCCTGACAGTGGGGGCAATTAACTGGTAGAACAGCTTGCCTGCAGAAGTTGTGGGTGCTCATCACTGAAGGTTTTTTTTTTAGAAGAGATTGGATAGCCACTTGTCTGATAATGGTATAGGGTCTTCTGCTTGAGCAGGGGTTGGATTGTAAGATCTCCAAGGTCCTGTCTAACTCTTGTTATTCTGTAGTTCTGTATTTATGGAACACAGAAGGGTTGTTGCTGAGAATCACTGTAATGCTACAGCCTCTATGGTGGTTTCAATTTAATTTTTATTAAAGAAAAAACTAATTTAAATGTCAAAAGGAGTCTGGTGGATGCCAGGGAATGGCCAGTGGAGAGCAGGTCAACAATCACTGGGAGAGACATGGGAACAAGGTCAGTCAATGAATAGGCATAGCAACTGTCAGCCAATGGGAGCTTAAACAGATCTGAGTCTGTGCAGAGAATTGAAACAGAAACTTAAGCAGCCTGCTGCTCTGAGAAGTAAACTAGCAGTCTGTCTGGGCTTGTCTGCTGAAATGAAACTAACTGCTGGTGTTTGCCTGTAACTCTCCTGCCTTGTGTTTGACATCCCTGCTCCAGGGGCGAAATCCAGCAGGTTCTGACAGGTTCTGGAGAACTGGAAGCGGAAATTTTGAGTAGTTTGGAGAACCGGCAAATGCCACCTCTGGCTGGCCCCAGAGTGGGGTGAGAATGGAGATTTTGCAGTATCCTTCCCCTGCCACACCAACCAAGCCACGCCCACCAAGCCACACCATGCCCACAACGCCACACCCACAGATCCGGTAGTAAAAAAAATAGAATTTCACCACTGCCCTACTTTATGTTGATGGTATGTGGTTTACCCTTATTATTGATTCCAACTTCTCCCTAAAATCATTGTATATGAAGGCAAGACTTTGCAGAAAATAAATTGGGAAGCTGACAACTTTCCTTTTAATGACTGTAAGTATCCTTAATTAATTCCCCACAGTAAAGTGCAAAAAAAAAAGGTTAACCAAGAGCAGGACAAGAAGCAACAGGTGGAAGATCATTCAAAAGATCCAACCTGGAAATAAGGAGAAATTTTCTGACAGTGAGAACAAGGAATCAGTGGAACAGCGGGCCTCCAGAAGTGGAGGTTTTCAAGAAGAGATTGGACAACCGTTTGTCTGGAATGATATAGGGGCAATGATGGCAAACCTTTTTGGCACCGAGTGTCATGCGGAAATGTCACGTATGCTCTTGTCAGGACCGTGCTCCGGAAAAGCTGAATTTCTGGGTTCTATTGCGCATGTGCGCCCCATGATCAGGCCAGTGTGCATGCGCAGGCCGGTTTTTGGCACTGCCACGTGCGCGATGGGATAGTGCTCCAGAAAAGCCGAACCTCCGGGTTCTGGTGTGCATGTGCACCCAACAATCCGCTGGCTTGGCGCGCATGCGCACACCTGTTTTCGCCACTGATCAGGACAGCTGATCATCACGTGCGCATGTGCGCCAGAAACCCGGAAGACAAACAAGCGAGGACGCATGTGCCGGATGACATGACTTTGTGTGCCACTTTGGGCATGCGTGCCATAGGATCCAGGGGTGGCTTCTGGCTTCTGCCATTGCTGGTTTGCTCAGGGGCAGGCCGCGCATGCACAGTACTGAGAAAAAACAAGATGGCGGCCCTATGGCGCTGCCAATAGCAATAGCAGTTAGACTTATATACCGCTTCATAAGGCTTTCAGCCCTCTCTAAGCGGTTTTCAGAGTCAGCATATTGCCCCCAACAACAATCCGGGTCCTCATTTTACCCACCTCGGAAGGATGGAAGGCTAAGTCAACCCTGAGCCGGTGAGATTTGAACAGCCGAACTGCAGAACTGCAGTCAGCTGAAGTAGCCTGCAGTGCTGCATTTAACCACTGCGCCACCTCGGCTCTGGTTCAGGGGCATGGCAGGTCAAATTACTACCTACTCAGCCAAATCAGGCCGAACCTATCCGAACTGGTAGGAACCCACCTCTGCTTGAGCAGGGGGTTGGACTAGAAGACCTCCAAGGTCCCTTCCAACTCAATTATTCTGCCTCCTGTAAGCTAAACAAGGGCTGTCAATTCAATTCAATCCCAGAGTCAAGGTTGCAACTCACCGGAAGCTCTCTTGTGCTAGGACTATAGCAGGGAAAACAGAGGTTTAGTTAAACGAACATGGGCTAAGACACTAATCACCCAGTTTTGGCAATATAATTAGGTAATCTCTATGCTATGCCCATTGCTTTCTCATTCCAAGGCAGATGCCTTACCTCAGCAGAGACACCAGTGTGAAAAAAATAATAAAATAAAGCCTGTGGCAATACAGTTGCCATACAGAATGTAACTTCTGTTAGTCTTCTGCTAACAAAGGCCGCTGCATGGCTTTTGCTCAAGGACAGAAGGTTAAAACAACAAATTAGAACCAGCTAGACAGAGACAGAATGGGGTGGGGGGGGTGGAGTGGAGTCCTAGCAATAAATTCTTTAGTTTGGGGGGGGGGGGGAGAGGGATGTAATTTCTAATCGGTCTGTTGCGAGGAACAAAAAAACTATGAACGATGTCGTGAGAAATATATTCATTAAACAATTGAAAACTTCCTTTGATCTCGATGAAGGGACCTTCAGTAGAACCTGCCCACCGCTTTTAATCAACTTTTAAAAAAGAAAGAAAGAAAAGTAATCCAACTATTTCTCTATACGGGGGCGATTTCCTCCTTCCCTCCCTCCCAATGGAGGAAGGTGCCAGAATGACTCCCTTCTGCAGTCAATTATTATCATGTTGCGTCTCCATGTCTTTGGTGGGGAAAAAAAAACCCCGAATAATACAACAGGGGAACAAGGGATCATCTCATCGCTTGGGTTTTACAGGGCGTGTTAACCAGCAGATAAAAGTGATGGTTATATAGATAAAGAATCCCTTCAAAGAGATGCTATTTTCATCTGCTGAATCACTTCCAAATTGGAACCTCTGGTTGAGCTTTTTCTGGAAAGATTTGATATACATTGGGGATCTCCTTGGTCAAAGAACTCGACAAATGTCCAAATCTCCTTTTCTAACATGCATTCAAGGTTCGGTTCCACCACAAAACCGCGTTCGACTAAACCGCGCTCGACGAAACCGCGTAGCTGATGTCATCAACAGCGCGACAACAGCCTGTTGACCTCACCTCATTCCTAAGAGGTCCGTAAAGGGGGCGTGCATAAGTGCACAAGTGTGCCTACTGTCCAGTGGTGGGTTTCAAATTTTTTTAGAACCTCTTCTGTCGCTGTGGCCTGCTTTGTGGGAGTGGTTTGCTGGCCATGTGACCGGGTGGGAGTGGCTTGCCAGCCATGTGACTGGGTGGGTGTGATCAACTTGTAAAATGTGGTGAAACTCACTTAACAACATTCTTGCTTAGCAACCAAAATGTTGGCTTAGAAACTCTGGCATCTGAAGCACGCAAGTCTTAAAGCTGTCAAGTTACAAGACCCTTGCACCCCTAACCCTTTAGGGAAAAAAAAACCTCAGGTGTGTTCAAACTTGACAGCTTTAAGACTTGTGGACTTCAACTCCCAGAATTCCTCCTCCATCATGTTGGCTCAGGAACTCTGGCATTGAAGCACGCAAGTCTTAAAACTGTCAAGTTACAAGACCCTTGCACCCCTAATCCTTTAGAAAAAATAACCCCAGGGGTGTTCAAACTTGACAGCGTTAAGACTTGTGGACTTCAACTCCCAGAATTCCTCCTCTCGCTCTTCATCTTGATGATGTGCGGACAGGTGGTGGGTGGGAGCTGGAACCGGTTCTAAACGGCACTGTAGATTTGTGGAACCTCTTCTATGGAAGAGGTTAGAACTGGCAGGAACCCACCCCTGCTACAAGGTATGCACGGCCATTTTGGTGAAGGGGCAGGGTTTCAGGAGGCAAAAAATGCTGTATTCAGTGTATAAGACGCACCCAGATTTTCAGCCTCTTTTTTGAGGGAAAAAGCTGCGTCTTATAAATTATATACTTATAATTTTGAGTAGTTGGGAGAACCGGCAAATACCACCTCTGCCTGGCCCCATAGTCGGGTGGGAATGGAGATTTTGCAGTATCCTTTCCCTGCCACACCCACCAAACCACACCACGCCCACCAAGCCACGCCCACCAAGCCACGCCCACAGAACCGGTAGTAAAAAAAAAATTGAATTTCACCACTGGGCAAGGGAACAGAACAAGAACCTAAGCCAACAGCTGAGTGTAGACACTCACATGCTAATCTCCACTTTTCACTGTCTCTAGCTGGGTAACATTTCACAAAGAATAATTGTGATATAACATATACGCACCAGGAAAAAAAAAACCCGAGAACAGGCCTACCAGATGCTTTTAGGGGTCATCCTAGTAACTCGACACCATCCGAGCTGTAACAGGTGGCGGTGGGGTATGTGTGTGTCAATTTTGTGATCGCACAAATTTCTCTGAAACGCAGCTAAGCGAGCTCAAAGGGCCCAAATTGCGGATTTCAAAAGTAGAAGCGAAATAGGAAGCGGAATATTTTTTAATCTAATGCTGCAAGCCACTCAGAAAAAACGATGGATGGCAAATAAATCAAATAAATAAATACGCCTTCCTCACTCTTTGCTTGGTATACTTTTTTTGGGGGGGTCCTTTTTGCCCTCTGCAAATATGCGGGTAACCTGTTTGATCGTTTATAATGCTGGTTCTAAGGCATCTGAATATTTCTCTTCTTATAGAAGAGTTAAAAGAATTAATTGCACAATTTTAGCTGCACAGCTAAAAGATATACAATTTGGGATATTTCTGTCAGAGCTGAAGAAGCTTCTTGGATGAGAAGCGAAACGTCTTCAAAAAGAAAAGACAAAAAAGTCCAGTTGCCTCCTGAAAAAACACCTTTCGGACAACCATGACCTGGATGACTGAGAATCTCTACAGACTTTTAACTATACAATTTGGGATGAACACCCTTGGAATGGTGTGGGAGTAGGAACGGATTTCCAGAGAGAAAAATTGCAGACTACAGGAACCATTTGCACCACTCAGGTGACCCTGAAGCCACAGATAAACCTCCAAGTGCTTCAATGACCCTCTAAAAGGATGCAAATGAAAAGCTGTCTGCAAGGAATATAAATCTTTCCATCCCCTACTATCCTGTCAGAGCTGAAGAAGCTTCATACAGGGCGGGGCATAACCTTTTCCTAGGGGGTCACAGCAAGATCGACAGCAGTTTACAACTTCCGCGACACCTCATTTTAAAGCCCATAAAAAACTGAATTGAATGAGCTATTAAATGTTAAATTTGCTTTAAGAATGGCTGGAAAATTCGATTCGGAAGAACAAAGGATCATTGACAGAATAAAATGCATTGCCTTTCGAGAGGCTCGCGAAAACAATGTCGAATTTTGGGGCAATGACGTCTGGCCGGGAAATTCGCCAGATCTCAATCCGGCAGAGAACATTGGGGCCATAATTAAGGATGAAGTGGAAGCTCTGATGATTCAGGAGCAAGGTCAAAATCGATATTCGGTTGAAACTTTGAGAATGAATTTGGAAACTGTGTTGAAAAATCTGGAAAATCGAACGGAACTGTTTGAAGATTTGTTGTGTTCTTATCCACCTCGTTTGAATGCTGTTCGAAGGGCTAATGGTGGTCATACTGACTATTAAATCGTGTCAATAAACTCAGTTTTTGATGGGCTTTCGAATGGTGTATGAATTATTTGTGTTGTTATTACAAGTGTTGCTGTGACCCCCTAGGAAAAGGTTATGCCCCGCCCTGTAGATGAGAAGGGAAACGTCTTCAAAAGAAAAAACAAGAAAGTCCAGTTGCCTCCTGAAAATGCACCTTTGGGACAACCATGAATGGGATGACTGAGAATCTTTACAGATTCACTTAACTCCTGCCTTGCTTAGCAGAAAAACACTGGGCCCAACGGTGGTCGTAAGTTGAGATCTACCTGTATTCAGGACAAATATCTCAAAAGTACTTCATTGCTAAAGGTAAAGGTTCCCCCCGCACATATGTGCTAGTCGTTCCTGACCCTAGGGGGCAGTGCTCATCTCCGTTTCAAAGCTGAAGAGCCAACGTTGTCTGAAAATGTCTCTGTGGTCATGTGGCCAGCACGCAGTGGTGGGTTTCAAAAAATTTTGGAACCTCTTCTGTAGGTGTGGCCTGCTTTCCGGGTCCACTGGTGGAACCTCTTCTAACCGGTTCAGTAGATTTGACGAACCGGTTCTACCGAATAGGTGCGAACTGGTAGGAACCCACCTCTGCCAGCACGACTCATTACCTCATGTGGCCAGCATTACCTTCCCACCAAAGGTGGTCTCTATTTTTCCACTTGCATTTTTTTACGTGCTTTTGAACTGCAAGGTTGGCAGAAGCTGGGACAAGTAATGAGAGCTCCCTCCGTTGCGCGGCGCTGGGGATTCGAACCGCCGAACTGCCGACCTTTCTGATCGACAAGCTCAGCGTCTTAGCCACTGAGCCGCCGCGTCCCTCTACTTCATTGCTAGAGTCCTCTAATTCGGGGCAGCAAATAACAGAGAATCGAGTTTTCAAAGTTTAATAGGAAGGTCAGTTCAGCTTTCCTAGGCTCAAATCGTACAAGACACTGGATAAATTTATTTCCTCTCGAGTGTTTGTTCAAGAATTTAGCATCTGTGGTTGATTTAAAAAAAAAAGAAGAATCAAGAAGAACGTAAAACATCATAATGCCTTCAGGGCAGACACAAAAGCATAAAACGCAGCGTTACAAGTTCCGTGCTCATATATTTAAATGACTCAGACAAGAGCAGAAAAGCCGAAGTAACTTAACTCTCAGGGTCGCCAGACGAAAAAGGATGTTGTAATATTAGCTTTCTAATAACAAGTAGCAGCATCTATTTTCAAGGGGTGCCACGTACAGGAGGCTTCGCCGAGCTTTCCGTAATGCAATTAACCATATGGTGTCCCAATGAATGTGGCATTGATAGATATATGCCTTACTGCAGACAGCTACTAAGTTGCGTCCTGGTTTTCCCCGTTTTAAGTTACACAGTTTTTTCCCCCCGTTTCTTTGCCCGCCTAAATTCATTCATCTCATTCACAGCTATTTCACTCTAGACCTCCTCCTTCCAACCAAGGGGGCTTATTCTTCTTTTTGCTTACACCCCTTGATGTTTTTTTTTGACAAGACCCATTGATAAAAAAATTAGCATCTGGGTCTAGGGAATCCGATTGGACAAGGAGGTCACCCAGGAGCAAGACTCAGGGAAATTTCATGACTATCCCACGGCTGAGGATGCCCTTCAGAGGTGGGTTCTATAGTAATAGCAGTAGACTTATATACCGCTTCATAGGGCTTTCAGCCCTCTCTAAGCAGTTTACAGAGTCAGCATATTGCCCCCAACAACAATCCAGGTCCTCATTTTACCCACCTCGGAAGGATGGAAGGCTGAGTCAACCCTGAGCCGGTGAGATTTGAACCGCTGAACTGCTGATCTAGCAGTCAGCTGAAGTAGCCTGCAGTGCTGCATTTAACCACCGCGCCACTCCGGCTCTATACGGAGTTCCTACCAGTTCGCACCTATTCGGTAGAAACAGTTCGTCAAATCTACTGAATCGGTTAGAAGAGGTTCCACCAGTGGACCCGGAAAGCAGGCCACACCTACAGAAGAGGTTCCAAAATTTTTTGAAACCCACCACTGGTCCTTGGATATGATTATTCTACACTATCATGCTCATATTTATAAAACTCAGTGCCTCTGTGAAAGGCAAGGATGACTACTGCGTTTGTGGTGCAATCAGAACATTGCGTGTGTTGAAGTTGTTTTAACACAAACCAAAGATGCCTTTTAAAAAACAAGTTTACATCATGTTCTTATGCATGCCAATGCTGTGTGTGAGGTAATTTAAGGTGGTTCTGACAAGTGTCGTCGGCATCTTCATATCCGGTCACATGGGCGGCAAGCCACTCCCATCCGGTCACATGGGCGGCAAGCCACTCCCACTAAGGAGGCCACACCCACAGAGTAGGTTCGAACAATTTTTGAAACCCACCACTGATGCCCTTCATGTTTCCAGCAGAAAAAGTGGGATTTTCAAGTAGCGGAAGTGACCAGGCCCTTATTTTGCCACGTCTTCAAAGTTTGTTTGTAAACAAAGCAAACTGTTAGATCAGCGGTCACCAACTGGTGATCTGTAGACCACTGGTGGTCCACGAGAAAATGTTGGTGGCCCGCAAAAAACTATTTGCATTTTTTATATTGCACTAAATCAGGGGTCCTCAAACTACGCCCCTGGGACGGATATGTGCAATGAATGCTTTTGTTGCTGCAGAGAGTCTCCCTCTTCGGGGTCTTTTTGTGTGGGTCAAGGGCAGAAATTCGGATCTGGGGTCTGCTTCAGCCTCCTGGTGTGAGGTTTTCGGCGAAGGCTGGAGGGAAATGCTGCTGGTGGTGAAAAGCTGGAGGGCCTCGTTCCAGTGGGACTGCATCATGGCTGGAACTGGCTGACCATCTCAACCCAGAGAGCCTCCAGGAGTCGGTATCTGGCCTTGCACTCCCGAAGGTCTTCCCTCTGCCTATGCTTGTAGTCCTCAGTGAGGTGCTTCTGCTGAGCCTCCTTCTCGGTCAGATCCAATTTGAACTGAGCTGCTTTGCCAACTCTTTCTTGTGGTGCCTGCTTAGCTCCAACAACTGCTTCCTGTTAGGGCCCTAAGCAGCCCAGGCAGGCAGGCAAGGAGTGGCTGGGAAGGGAGGGGTGAATAGAGACCAGCGAGGCGCCCCTCAACGTGAGCTACATCAACTTGGTCACGTCCACCCACTCACATGACCACCTAGCCACGCCCAAACAGCTGGTCATCATATTAGTCATCCGCAGGATTTAAAATTATGAATTTAGTGGTCCCTGAGATCCAGAAGGTTGGTGACCCTGTGTTAGATGGTTGAGTTAACGAAGATAGTTACTTCCCATGTCTGGGTTGCTGTGTCTTACCAGGAATATCAGTGTGACGACTGAAAACATCTTCTCCATTTCTGAAATGTCTACTTTTTATTTCAGCCATATTTTAAACGAAAAGAATAAATATCAAAGGCGCCTTGCGTGTATTTTCTAAAAATCAAGTCTGATGAATTGCTGACATCACTAACTAAATGGATGTCAAATTTTACAAATGGCCAGAAGGTAATGTAGATCAACAAACTCTAAAACTGAAACCAAGCAGTTCCTTGCATTGTTTTTAGTCTGCTGTGTCTTCAGTTGGAGGTCTGAAGGAGAGAGGGGACATTTGTTGAGCTCAGAGGAAGGATTCTTGTAGATTTGAATTACTGTAAGATCTGGGGAAGGAAGGAAGGAAGGAAGGAAGGAAGGAAGGAAGGAAGGAAGGAAGGAAGGAAGGAAGGAAGGAGAAGGAGGGAGGAAGGAAGGCGAGTGAGTGAGGGACGAAGGAAGGAAGGTGAGTGAGGAAGGAAAGAAGGAAAAAAGGAAGGAAGGTGAGGGAGGAAGGAAAAAGGAACGAAGGTGAGGGAGTGAGGGAGGAAGGAAGGAGAGTGAGGATGGAAGGAAGGTGTGTGAGGAAGGGAGGAAGGTGAGTGAGAAAGGAAGAAAGGAAAAAAGGAAGGAAGTTGAGTGAGGGAGGAAGGAGGGAAAAAGGAAGGAAGGTGAGGGAGGGAAGGAGGCGAGTGAGTGATGAAGGAAGGCATGCAGGCGAATGAGTGAGTGAGGAAGGAAGGAAGATAAAGGAGGGAGGTTAAAGGAAGATAAAGGAGATTGTGATAATGGAATAAAGTAATGTTTAGCTATTGGGTTAATGTTTGTGGTGTTACATTTCAGACTACACTTGTACAGATGCTGTTAAAATTGATGTGACTTTCTGGAAGTACATGTTATTCTCTGCTATTTAAAAGAAGATAAGGCCTCTTATCTTCTGATAATGGAGATGGGCCTTTTCAGATCAAGCGTTGATTTTAAAAAGCTTCTTCATTTCGTTAAGCTGTCTAGCTGTCTAGAACAATAATAAAGCAATCTTTAAAAATAAGTCTAATAATTTGAACATTCTATAGGCATTTATAGTTATTGACTTACCTCCTTGCAGCAAACAGCCTGTTTCAGTTTAGCCTGATTAGAAGAAAAACAAAATCTGCCTCTGACTCCCAGCAATTTGCCTCCTTGCAGCAAACAGCAAGTTTCACTTTCAGTTTCAATTGGCCTCCCGATGATCAGCTGTTTCAGGCTGCAGGGATTGCATAGCTTACTGCCACCTCTGTAAGCCCTATTTTCTCAGTTTGCTGTAAGGAGGTAAATTGCTGGGAGGCAGAGGCCAAAGTCTGGGGGCCGGTGGGTGGGTGGGTGGGGCTACATTTGGTGTATAAGACACACCCAAATTTTCACCCTCTTTTAGGAGGGAAAAAGGTGCATCTTATACTCCGAAAAATACGTGGTTACTAACAGTCAATGCTGATTGGATAGCATACAACCAATCAATGAAAGAATGAAAATGTTTTAAAGACCAATGCAGTTGTGCAGATTATATATAAACAAGGAACAGTTGGAATAAAAAAAAATCTCAACTCCACTAAAGAAGGAATTTTAGAAAAGGCTGCGGGGGTGGTTGGCTGAAGGAAAAATAATTGAAAAAATAAAAGTCTGGTGCTACCCACTTTCTTCAGAGGAAATGAAAATTCTCAACAGTAGGAGAACCACAAAAGTATCATATTTTTAGAGTATAAGACACACCAGAATATAAGACGTACCAAGATTTTGAAGAGGCAAATTAAAAAAAAAGTTTTTGCATTCTGCAGGCCTTCCAAAAATGGCCCATTTTTTTCAAAAAAAAAAAAAAAGAGGGCATAAATAGCTTTTAGGAGACTTGTAGAGTGCTCCTGGGGTGGGCAAAACAAGCAAAAAACAGCCTGTTTTTTGCTCATTTCTGCCCTTCCCAGCTCCCAGGAGCACTCTGGAAGCCTCCTAAAAGCTATGCACAGCCATTTTGACGAAGGGGGCAGGGTTTTGGGAGGCAAAAATAATGCTGTATTCAGTGTATAAGATGCACCCAGATTTTCAGCCTCTTTTTTGACAGAAAAAGGCACATCTTATACTCTGAAAAATACAGTAAGTTAGACACGGTATGAATTGTGCCAGTGTGTCTGATGAAGCCAGAAGAGATGGAGTTCATGACTGAGGGGTTGATGAAGAAATACGGTCGAATGCCGAAATGAATGAAGCTTTGATCACACAAGACAGAATGGATTATGATCAAAGAGATGAAAAGAAATATATGGAAGAGTGAATGAGTTAAGAGGAACAGAAAAACCATAAAAAGTTGTGACAAGGAGATATTGAGAAGCCTAAGATATGGAAGTCTGACCAACTAACGGCATCATAGAAGAAAGGGATGATGTGGTAAAGCAAGAATGGTTTCCAAGAACAAAAAGAGGGAACGATATTGGTGTAAACAAATCTTAGCTATAAAGTTATTTTATTTTTTTTATTTTTTTTATTTATTTTATTTATTTTATTTATTTCATTTATTTCATTTATTTCATTTATTTCATTTATTTCATTTATTTCATTTATTTCATTTATTTATTTTATTTATTTTATTATTTATTTTATTTATTTTATTTATTTTATTTATTTTATTTATTTTATTTATTTTATTTATTTTATTTATTTTATTTATTATTTTATTTATTTTATTTATTTTATTTATTTTATTATTATTTATTTTATTTATTTTACTTATTTTATTATTATTTATTTTATTTATTTTACTTATTTTATTTATTTTATTTTTATTTGTTTTATTTGTTTTATTTGTTTTATTTGTTTTATTTGTTTTATTTTATTTGTTTTATTTATCGCTTTGTATTATTGCTCTATAGAATCTGTATCGGGTGAAACCACATTTGAAATAAAAACAGAAGATACCAGAATGTCAAAATGGAAGAGATAAAAAGAGCCTCAAACACATTGCGGCTATCGGCTTCATTCTCTTTTTTGCTCCAAACCAAGAACTGATTTCTGGTAATAAAAGCAGCATTTTTTAAAACACACACACACACACACACACACACAAATTTTCCCTGCTCATAAAAATAGTCTCTTCCCTCTAGACTAGATTGAAAACAGCTTCTTGTACCATTTCCGCATTTCTATTCTATTCTATTCTGTTCTGTTCTGTTCTGTTCTGCTCTACTCTCCCTTCTCTATTCTATTCTATTCTATTCTATTCTATTCTATTCTATTCTATTCTAGTCTAGTCTAGTCTATTATCATAAATATGAACCACTTGCGAATCGTCTGAATTTTGACCAGGGGATCAGAGGTGGGTTCCTACCAGTTCGCACCAGTTCGGTAGAACCGCTTCGTCAAATCTACCGAACCGGTTAGAAGAGTTTCCACCAGTGGACCCGGAAAGCAGGCCTACACAAGAGGTTCCCAAAATTTTTGAAACCCACCACTGCAGGGGATTCTGCAACCATCATAAGGATGAAAAACCGGTAACAAATCACTTTTTTTCCAGTGCCATTTAACTTCAAACAGTCACTAAATGAATAGTTGAAAGTCGAGGACTACCTGTAGCCAAATCATACCACATACCAGGACCTTATACGGTTGCAACTTCTTAGAGGTTCCAAAGAAAGAACGAAGCGGAAGAGAGCATTGCTTCTGAAGCGACGGGGAAAATGATCATCCGTGGCGTTTTTTTTGCAAACTCAAGTCAGCTTCGCTTTGACAGCCGAGAGGTGAGGAGGGGTTCAGAAATGTTTGCTATGTTCCTTCCTTATTAGACACACCCTGGGGTGGCTTTCAAATGGAAACCTCAGCTTTTCCTCCTGGGTCATCTTGACCAGAATCTCTTGAGAAGCTCCTTGGTAGCAATTTTAAGAATGGGGGGATTACCAGAGAAAGAAAGAGTGTCAGGCAAGGCCACCCATGAATCCTGACATTAACTGGGTGGTCTTTTCCTGCTGTATTATGTTAGCATTAATTTCGAATCACCACTCCATGTGTGTCAACATATGACTCCTAATCCCAAAACATAAATACAAATCCAGAATGAACTTAAAAAAAAAAACACGTGGGAGGCCAACGTGTTTGTTAAGAGATGAAGGGTGGGGTGGGGTGAAGGAACCAAGATGCCCTCTTCAATTGGCTGGCTTTTGTGCCTCACTTTAATTTAATTTCTCGCCTCTCCGTGCCAAATACACATAAAATGGGTAGCTGGGAAAACTGTGACAGCAAAACAGGCCATATAAAGGACCTTCTCTTAGGAGGAAAGGCTGTAGTTCAGGTTTTAAGTTAGGAAACTAATAATAATAACAAATCTTCTGTGTGTATCTTTCTTGTATCTTTCAATTTATATTGTTTTTATTTGTTTTCTAGTATACTTATTAGTAACCTTGACTATCACTAAGTGGTGTATCTTTTATTCCTGATAAATATATTATATTCTTCTTATGTACACTGAGCATATGCACCAAGACAAATTCCTTGTGTGTCCAATCACACACAGCCAATAAAGAATTCTATTCTATTCTATTCTATTCTATTCTATTCTATTCTATTCTATTCTATTCTATTCTATTCTATTCTATTCTAATTGAATCAAATCGAATCAAATCAAATCCTATTCTATTCTATTCTAATTCTATTCTAATTCTATTCTAATTCTATTCTAATTCTATTCTAATTCTATTCTAATTCTATTCTAATTCTATTCTATTCTAATTGAATCAAATTGAATCGAATCCTATTCTATTCTAATTCTTATTCTATTCTATTCTATTCTATTCTATTCTAATTGAATCGAATCGAATCGAATCCTATTCTACTCTACTCTACTCTACTCTATTCTATTCTAATTGAATCGAATCGAATCCTATTCTATTCTAATTCTATTCTAATTCTAATTCTAATTCTAATCCTAATTCTAATTTCTATTGTATTATATTTCAGCCTTGACAATCAGAAGCAGTCCATAAATGTTGGCAGACTACATTACCCCTCACTCTCATCCTAGTGGGCATCTGATTTTTGAAAGCGTGTGACAGAAATGTATAAAACTCTGGCTCCAGAGAGAGGGAGAGGGAGAGGGAGAGGGAGAGGGAGAGGGAGGGAGGGAGGGAGGGAGGGAGGGAGGGAGGGAGAGAGAGAGAGAGAGAGAGAGAGAGAGAGAGAGAGAGAGAGAGAGAGAGAGAGAGAGAGAAGGCATTTCAATCAGTGAAAGCAGTTTGCAGAAGACTCAAGTCACCCTGCAAAAGGGAAATTTTATACCTTTATGGCATTCACTGATACAATTATCCAATTGATTACCGCTTTCTCTGTCCTTCCTTCCAAACATACATTTGGGTGAAAAAAAGTCGCATTTTGGAGTCAGAAATCCAGAGGTCTGCTTAGATCTGCAGCAGGGGTGGGGTTCAGTCGGCGCTACTGCCGGTTTGCTCGTGTGTGCGCGCTTTGTGTGCACGCATGCGCAATTCAATGGAAATTGCTCTGCGCATGCACAGAACTAAAAAAAAGATGGTGGCGGCGGCAATGGCAACTGGGGAATTGGTTCAGGGGCGTGGCCAGCCTGGAATGCTGCCAGTTCTGCGACCCAGGCCGGCATGCCATTACCAGTTCGGCCGACCCACCTCTGTTCTGCAGTCATAAAAGTCAAGAAACAGACAAATCTTCTCTTCTCTTCTCTTCTCTTCTCTTCTCTTCTCTTCTCTTCTCTTCTCTTCTCTACTCTACTCTACTCTACTCTACTCTACTCTACCCTACCCTTCTCTTCCCTCCCCTCCCCTCCCCTTTCCTTCGCTCAGTGTTTGGTAATTTTAACTTAAGTGAAATGGACCAACAGAGCATTGGGTATTTCTGGAGGCAATTTATTCCACTGATTAGTTCCAACTGGATTTCTCCTTGATTAAGTTTCCATCCATTGCTTCTTGTCCTGCCTTCAGGTGCTTTGAAGAATAGGTTGACTCCAGTGGTGGGATTCAAGTAATTTAGCAACCGGCCCTAATGACCAGGTGGGTGGGTGTGGCTCGGTGGTCATGTTACTGGGTGGGCATGGCCAACTCAACATCACTCACTTTGTGAGCACTTCGCCTTAGCTGTTACAATGCAATGAGGGCTTCTGTAAACAGGGCAATAAAGATTAGGCTAAAAACAACACCAGAGTGTTTTCTTCCTACCTTCCTTACAGGATTAGCCTTGTAAAGTGAGGGAAAAACAAAAAGAGATTTCTTCCAACAACCGGTTCTCTGAATTGCTTAGAAAGTTAACAACCGGTTCTCCCAAATAGGTGCGAACTGGCTGAATCCCACCACTGGTTGACTCCCTCTTCTTTGTGGCAGCCCTTTAGATATTGGAACGCTGCTATCATGTCACCCTGAGTCCTTCTTTTCATTCAACTACACAATAATAAGCAGTGTGCCTAAAATATTTGAACAGGACAACAGACACTCGTAGTAGATGCAGAGATACATGAATATTTGGGCAAACAGCAAGAAAATCTTACTGGAAGAGTTTAAGATTACAAACTGGAAAAATATCGCTTCGTAATATTGCTATTGGCTTCTATAGGATCCGTGTCGGATGAAGCCACATTTGAAATAAAAAGATACCAGAATGTCAAAACAGAAGAGATAAAAAGGGCCTCAAACACACTGTGGCTATGGGCTTCATTCTCTGTTTTGCTCCCAACCAAGAACTGATTTCTGGTAATAAAAGCATATTTAAAAACACACACACACACATACACAGAAAATAGTCCCTGCTCCTAAAAATAGTGTCTTCACTCTAGACCAAAACAGCTTCTTGTAGCATTTCTGTTCTTGATAAAAAATTATAATTTCTGAATGAGAAGTCATTATTTGATGGGCTGTATTCATATAATTAAAAGACGTGGTGGCTCAGTGGCTTAGATGCTGAGCTTGTTGATCAGAAAGGTCGGCAGTTCGGTGGTTTGAATCCCTAGCGCCGCGTAATGGAGTGAGCGCCCATTACTTGTTCCAGGCTTCTGCCAACCTAGCAGTTCAAAAGCATGTAAAAATGCAAGTGGAAAATAGGAACCATCTTTGGTAGGAAGGTAACAGCGTTCCGTGCGCCTTCAGCATTTAGTCATGCTGGCCACATGACCACGGAGGCGTCTTCGGACAGCGCTGGCTCTTCGGCTTTGAAATGGAGATGAGCACCGCCCCCTAGAGTCGGGAAGAACTAGCACATATGTGCAAGGGGAACCTTTACATTTTATTCATATAATCACAGAACAAAGTGCATCCCTAAACATTGTCTTTTCCTTCATTTTTCTAAACTATATAGGAAAGATAAATTGTCCAACATTTCAAGTTTCCTTTTGTACTACAAATAAGTTAACAGCAACACTTAACAACAACGACAACATAAACACACTGAAGCAAAACACTGCTTTGCCTAATAAATCATTGGAGTAGACTAGACATGTCTTAGTTGTTTATTTTTTCTTTTGATTGATTACAAGCATCACAACGGACTGTCCGTGGACCAAGAATGTGTGGTATTTACATTTGGCTTTGTTCTCTGGCCATACAATCAACCAAGAACTTGACCCTTCTTGTTTATTTGGCAAACGTCTCACGGATTCTATAAGGCAAGCTAAAACAAACAATGAACATATACAAGCATCTGACAATATTTATACTGTTTCAAGATTGTCCAAAACATGTATGACTTAGTTCTGTGTGAGCCCAGATGGGCTTCCTAGCTTCAGCTTTCATTTTAGATTTGAGCATTGTATTTATCTTTCCCTGTTTCCTAATTTTCCTTCGCTTATTGTATTACAAGTTAATTTGAAAGCAGGGGGGGAGGGGAGGGAAACCTTTAAAAGAATAACATGGAAAATATTCCATTTTAAAAAAAGTTCTACCTCAGGTCAGTAGGTCACACACCACTAAGCGAGGCCCCTGAACATCCCGAAAAATTCAACAACGCACAAAATTTCCACTGCCTCTCCTTGGGGGATTGCTCAGCAGACAAGTCAACGGGAGTTGGAAACAATTCCCTGAAGCTAAATAGTTGGAAAATCCTTGAGAACTGTCAAGTTTTCAAGAAAAGATTTTTTTTAACCCTTAAACTGCAAGGAGAAAGCCATCTGGAATTATACAGCGGAATAATTAGTAAAGGCTTTTCAATGGTAAGAAAACTATCCCCTTTACAGAGGCTCCAAATGCATTTCCCCCCCACCTCTTCTGTGGATATTTACGGTGCTGCTACTTTGAAGAAGGAAATTTTGGAAAGCAGAACAGATTCAGCTGCTTCTCGGTGTTGTATTTTTGGGGGTATGACAAACCCGGGGATTCCAAAATACCCTTCCCCGCTTTTGCACTCGCGCAGTCCGGCTGGGGACTTCTGTCCTTCCTTCCATCCACATGCTCCATCCGAACCCTTGAATGCAAAAAAGGACACAATACACTGTCCCTTTCATGTGAACGACTTCAAACGAACATCAAAGCCTGCTGAATTCTGAACCTTCCACATCAAAGCCGTGGAAGTCATTTATGGTTTTAGGATCAACGGAGAGACAGCTGGGAGCTGAAAGATAAATCATTCCTCGACATCATGCCGATGAGCACTTTTTTATTGCATGACATTTAAGATTAGGCTTACAAATCCACCCACTGCCTCCTCCTCCTCCTCCTCTTTATTTCCTTTCCCCTTTCTTTAAAATTCCCCCACTTCTGTCAATGCAGGTAAAATAAATTCCGAAAAGCTTATAATCTTTTTAGAAAAAAAAAAAGGGAGTGTTTGACGTTACATTGCCTATAACTGTCTGGTTTGGCTCTGCAACCTAACAAGACAGACACAGACTTCAGAGGATAATTAGTACTGCAGAAAAGACTGTTGCTACCAACCTGCCTTCTGTTGAGAACCCGTACACTGCAGGAGTCAAAAAGAGGGCTGTGAAAATGTCTACAGACCCCTTCACACCCTGGACATAAACTTTTTCAACTTCTACCCTCAAAATAATGCTATAGGGCACTGCACACCAAAACAACTAGACACAAGGACAGTTTTTCTCCCCGAATGCCATCACTCTGCTAAATAACCAATCCCCACAACACTGTCAAAATAATTTACTAAGACTGTATTACTATTATTCTTCTCATCCTTCCTAGGACCTGTCTTTCCCCACTTATGACTATAACTATGTTGCTTGTATCTTTACAATTTATATTGTTTTATTTGTGTCCTAGGATAATTTGATTGCTTATTAGTAACCTATGACTATCACTAAGTGTTGTATCTTTTTATTCTTGATGAATGTATTCTATTTTATTTTTCTTTGTGTACACTGAGAGCATATGCACCAAAGACAAATTCCTTGTGTGTCCAATCACACTTGGCCAATAAAGAATTCTATTCTATTCTATTCTATTCTATTCTATTCTATTCTATTCTATTCTATTCTATTCTATTCTATTCTATTCTATTCTGGTCTGGTCTGGTCTGGTCTGGTCTAGTCTAGTCTAGTCTAGTCTAGTCTAGTCTAGTCTAGTCTAGTCTAGTCTAGTCTAGTCTAGTCTAGTCTAGTCTAGTCTGTTAGGATAATTTCCCACCACATGGACTCAACCACATTCAAACCTGTTCAGAAAGTTTCAGGGAACTAGTACACACATGGAAATCTTGCTGATTATTTACGTATATGTTGGATAAAACAGGATCGCTGTAACATTTTATTATGATTAGGGGCCTGGAGGCGAAAACATATGAAGAAACGGTTTCAGGAATTGGGTATGTCTAGTTTAGTGAAAAGAAGGACTAGGGGAGACCTGATAGCAGTGTTTCGCGGGCTGTCACACAGGAAGAGGGAGTCAACGTATTCTCCAAAGCACCCGAAGGCAAGACAAGAAGCAATCTATAGAAAATAATCAAAGAGAGATCCAATCTAGAACTAAGGAGAAATTTCCTGACAGTGAGAACAATCAACGAGTGGAACAGCTTGGTCTTCAGAAGTTATGGGTGCTCCCTCATTGGAGGCTTTTAAAAAGAGGCTGGACAATCATTTGTCTGAAATGGTATTGGGCAGTGAGGGCTAACCTTTTTGCCATCGTGTGCCAAAAGCGGGGGGAGCGCAGGGGGTCATGCACGCATGTGCCCATACCAGTGGTGGGTTTCAAAAATGGTTCGAACCTACTCTGTGGGTGTGGCCTCCTATGTGGGAGTGGCTTGCCGCCCATGTGACCAGATGGGAGTGGCTTGCCACCCATGTGACTGGATATGAAGATGCCGACGACACTTGTCAGAACCACCTTAAATTACCTCACACACAGCACTAGCATGCATAAGAATAGGATGTAAACTTGTTTTTTAAAAGGCATCTTTGGTTTGCGTTAAAACAACTTCAACACACGCAATGTTCTGATTGCACCACAAACGCAGTAGTCATCCTTTCCTTTCACAGAGGCACTGAGTTTTATAAATATGAGCATGATAGTGTAGAATAATCATATCCAAGGACCAGTGGTGGGTTTCCAAAATTTTTGGAACCTCTTCTGTAGGTGTGGCCTGCTTTCCGGGTCCACTGGTGGAACCTCTTCTAACCGGTTCGGTAGATTTGACGAACCGGTTCTACCGAATAGGTGCGAACTGGTAGGAACCCACCTCTGGCCCATACCCATAATTCTACGTGCCCTCTCCCTACACATGCATGTGCGACCTCCCCCATTGTACAGAACAGTCATAAGTCACTTTTTTCAGTGCCGCAGTAATTTCAGGTTGAACGGTGATGACTACCTTTTCTCATGCACAGCTCATACCCCAAATACTTCAAAGCTTTGAAGTTTTGATTTTTTTTGGGGGGGGGGGAGGTGGGGTTTAACACTTAACAACTTTCTTACAGTGAACAGATATTGGGTCAGCCTAATTGACAGACAATATATTTCTCCATCTGGGATATTTGTTAAGAGGATGTAATATAAAACAGTAATTTTATATCATATAGCATAGATGGAAAATGTATCCAGTTGGCCAATAATGAATGAATGAATGAATGAATATAGGAAGGAAGGAAGGAAGGAAGGAAGGAAGGAAGGAGGAAGGAAGGAAGGAAGGAAGATAATAATTTTATTTAATAGAATATGGTATGTAGGAGTTGTAATTGGGGTTGTAATTTTGGAATATTGGCCTCTAAAAGTACAGAAGAAGAGAAAACTGCATTTCTCGAAAAATTGATCATTATATTTTGCATAATAAGGAATCAGGCAAAATTGAACTCATGGATGGGTGAAATATTGTTATCAATATTATAAATCAGTAACCTTGGCAACTTTAAGATCTGTGGACTTCAACTCCCAGAATTCCCCAGTCACCCACTTCTGGGAGTTGGAAGTACATGAGTCTTAAAGTTGCTAAAGTTGTTCACCCCTATTATAAATGAATGAAACCAGGTTAGATATTCTCCATATAAAGAATTATAGAAAAACTAAAGGTTTGGGGCATCTTTCTTATTAAATGTATTATGTTGAGGTAATAAGGGGTGGGATTCAGCCGGTTCGGATCTGTTTGGGTGAACCGGTAGCTCCGATGATCAGCTGAAAGCAAAGCAATTCACTCCAACAATCAGGTGGGGCAGGACATCCTTGCTCTTCACTTACCTGTTCTGACCCCCCTCGTCCCACACCAAAACACTCCAAGGACAAAGATACTTTATGAAATTTATTCACAGACAGACAGGTCCTTGGCAGAAAACCGGCACAGATAAGCCCTGGCAGCAATCCAGCCTGCCAAGCTCACAATACTGTTCATCAAACATTAGTTAATGCGTTGACTTCTGCAAAAAAGGGTGTGTGCACAAGCCGTCCTTTTATAGTCTAGAGAGGAGCCTAATGACCACCAGCTGAGTGCAATTACTTTCTGTAACTGCGCAACTGTTCCTGACGCCTATTAGCTCTTTGGTGCTGGGCATCCAGGAACAACTCACTGTTGTCGTCCAGATCACTCTCCCTTGTCTCCTCCCCACTGGTCCAAGGCGCAGGCGCCTCCTGGTGGCCAACCAGCCTCTCTGCGCCCTGCTCGGAGTTGGAACCCTGTACAGGGTCCTCCACATCCTCCAGAGCCGACTCATAGGGCCCCTCGCTGTCGGAGTCTGGTGGCAACTCCAACGGCTCCTGCTGGCCCACAACACTTATCTATATCCTCTCAGCTGATTAGCGTGGCAAAGCAGATTGCCATGCCTCAGCTGTGTTACTCCCCAAGAAGTAACATAGAAGTTAAGAAAAAAAACCCCAAGAAATGATTTATTCGCAACAAAAACAACAGTAAAAAAATTCTGTTCATTATTATTCAGGATGAAGGAAGGCTAAAAAAAAAGGCTTTGTGAATTATCTCAAAAGTCCCAGTTACATACAGTTTTATCATTCAAAGACAATATTTAAAGTATGTAAAATTAATAGAACCTCATGTTAGCCAGAAAGAAACGGTGTATCATGTAACATCTTGAGTTTTCTTAATACTGTATTTTTTTTTACCCCGCTAGAGTTATTTTTAGTTTAAATTCATTCGTGTTGAAAACTAACAACACACTTAATGCCTCGTAACAACTCTATTTTCATGATGATTAGTTTCAGGAGTATGTATTGCATAAATTTCATCCCCCCCCCCTGCATGCTCACATGCTCTTAATTAATTAGTTGCAATTAGGCCTTTCACTATTCTAAATACTATTTACCCAATTGTGTAAGGAAATTAATATTCCACATAAAATGAAGCATCGAAATACAAATTTATTAGGCTGCCACCAGAGGTGGTATTCAGCCAGTTCTGGCAGGTTCTGGAGAACCGGTAGCAGAAATTTTGAGTAGTTCGGAGAACTGGCAAATAGGCTGGCCACGCCCCTGTTGCCTCCCAGCTGATCTTCTTTTGTTGCCCTGAACAGGAGAATGGAGCTGGAAAGCAGGTTAGCGGAGTGGGGAGGGAATGAGGATTTTGCAGTATCCTTCCCCTGCCACGTCCACCAAGCCACACACACCAAGCCAAGCCACGCCCACCAAGCTACGCCCACAGAACCAGTAGTAAAAATTTTTGAATCCCATCACTGGCTCCCACTAACATTTCCAAGAAAGATGTGATGGATTATTTTGAAGGAAAATGTACTTCATGCTAACTCATCTATGGTGTTTATTCCATCTTTCAAAAAGGAACAGAAGTCTCCTAATGCATTTAGTTATTTCATTAGTTTTAGTCAACTTCAGAACAATACTGGATCATGGCAGCTGTGTTTGTCAAGTTTTATTTATTGTCCTAGAGGAAGTCATGATATACATCTCTTTTTTGTCATGCAAGAAAAAAAAATAACAGCTTTCTTAAAAAGAAATAATATGAAATGTGATGCGGCTCCAACCCATCTACCTAAAAATAGGAATAATTAGATTTATATAATTGTTTTTCTATGCTTGCTTAATAGTTTGAACATCTCATCTATTAGGATTTTATTTGCCCTTTTTTTTCTTATTTCCATTTCAAGTCCTGAAATGTTTAATTTCAATTCAAAAACAAATCCTGAAAAGTTTGCAGCAGTATCAAAATTTGATTTGTATACTTTCTTTTTTTTACGCTTTAGATGTGCCGAATTGCCTTGGATATTGGTAATCCGCAGGAACAAGGGGGGAAAAAACCCAATGGAAAACTACAATATTTTTTTTTTTAAAAAAATGGAATGTGCATAACGCAATATGAAGAAAAAAACAAGGAGCAACCTTGCTAAATGCAATGAACCAACTCCAGAAACAAAGGCAGATAATTTAGAATAGAAAAACCAAACAAGAAATGCAGAGGGAAGAAAATCTGCGATAAAAAAATATATATATGTATAATCTGAGTTAGCAACGGAGGCTAGTCTTTCATGGCACAAATATAGTACAAAGGTATGTGTTGCCACAGGAGATTAAAAATGAAATGATTTATTTGTACCAAGTAGAGGATTTGAAATCCCTTGTACTGAGAGGCAACTAAACCTTATTAAGTAGATCTTCTGCTTTAAACATCTAACCACCCTAGACATAATCCTTCCTGTGATCTTTGAAGTCTTCATTATAGAGCACAAACAGGGAGTATATATTCACTATACAGAGAGCTGAAGAGGCCAGATGTTATCAGGCAACCGGTTTTCCACACTGTGAAAAGATTTCGAATAACCACTGCAGAGAACAAAATGCTTCCTAGCATTATTTCATAAAGAGAAGATGCCACTGCACTTTCTGTTATCTTAAATAAATTACATAAATTGGGGGGGGGAGGGTTTACTTCATCATAATCTGCATATAGCAATAGCAGTTAGACTTATATACCGCTTCATAGGGCTTTCAGCCCTCTCTAAGTGGTTTACAGAGTCAGCATATTGCCCCCAACAACAATCCGGGTCCTCATTTTACCCACCTCGGAAGGATGGAAGGCTGAGTCAACCCTGAGCCGGTGAGATTTGAACCACCGAACTGCCGAACTAGCAGTCAGCTAAAGTAGCCTGCAGTACTGCACTTTAACCACTGCGCCACCTCGGCTCTCTCTTAATATCTCATTAAGAGTCACAATCTTATCCAATGACACACCCACTCGTCTTAAACACTCAGCAATTTGACCCTAAGCATGATTTCAGGGAGTTAGGATTCGCCAGGTAATATGCACAGATTAGTTTTGAAAATACTCAAGATTGTTCTATCATGATTTTCCTTAGTATAAAAAGGAGGATAAGAGAAACAGCAGTGTTCCAATATCTGAAGGGCTGCCACAAAGCATAGTAATCAATCAATTCCTCAAAGCCCTTGAAGGCAGGACAGGAAGCAATGGATGGAAACCAATCAAGGAGAGAAGCCAGCTAGAACTAAGGAGCAATTTCCTGACAGTGAGAACCATTAATAGGTGGGAGGGTTTGAGAGGGGGAAGAGGAGGAAGAGAAGGAGGAGGAGGAGGAGGAGGAAGAGGAGGAGGAGGAGGAGGAGAATGAAAAGGAGGAGAAGCAGAAGCAGAAGTAATAATAGTGGTAGTAGTATTTATTGGTCAAGTGTGATTGGACACACAAGGAATTTGTCCCCAGTGCATAAACTCTCAGTGCACCTACAAGCAACAAGTGATAAGTCATGATCATAATCATCCAATACAACCATCATAAATCACAAGATACAACACTCAGTCATAGGATACTAAATATGCAATCAACATAAGTCATAATAGGATATAAATAAAAGCCATCAACATACATCATAAGATACAAACAACAAAGTTGTAGTCATAAGACACTAAGGAAATAGGTAATAGGAAAGAGGTGAAGGGTAATAATAATACAGCTCTACTAGATGGTTTGACATCCTAGGCCAGGGGTGTCAAACTTGATTTCATTGAGGGCCGCATCAGCATTGTGTTTGACATGGGAGGCAGAGTGGGGGTGGCCAGCTACACGTCACTTGTGTCAGGGCTGCCTATGGTGGCCCCAGAGCTCTGCCAGCAAAAACAGGCTATTTCCAGGCCAGCTCCAGCTCCCAGGCCTTGAGTTTGACACCCGTGTCCTAGGGCATAAATTGTAGGTGCTCCATCACTGGAGAGTTTTAAGAGATTGGACAGCCTTTTGTCTGCTAGTGGCATATAAAGTCTCCTGCATGAGCTGGATGAGAAGATCTCCAAGGGGCCTTCCAACTCTGTTATGCTTTTCTATTCTGTTCTGTTTGAGCTTCCAAGAGCCTGTTGTTTTACCGGTCCATGGAGATGACCTTGGGGAATCTTTTCAGATGTTCTGACCACAAGAAACAGGGAAAATATTAGGAAGAGGCTCCAGTAGAAGGTGGAGGGAAGGGACAATGCTGTCAGCTTTGCAAGATTTCATTACTAAAGCCTATCTCAGTAGAAATCTACTTCTGCTCTTCTGGTGGAGTCTGTTTCCTGGCAAAGTTGAGGTCTGAGAGCTATTATGTCCCAAAGCAATAAAGTAGAGTTGATGGGTCTATTCTGAAGGGTTTACAGGTCTGGAGTAAGCAAGCTAGTAGATTTCCTGGCTGGTTGAAAAACCAGACAGAGCAAGAGAGTTGACTGCTTGAACAGTAAGAACAAGTGGTGAAATTCAAAAATTTTCCCTACTGATTCTGTGGGTGTGGCTTGGTGGGAATGTGACCGGGTGGGCGTGGCTTGGTGGGCATATGTCCAGGAGGCGTGGCTTGGTGGGCATGTGACCAGGTGGGCGTGGCTTGGTGGGCATGTGACCAGGTGGGCATGGCTTGGTGGGAATGTGACCGGGTGGGCGTGGCTTGGTGGGCATATGTCCAGGAGGGGTGGCTTGGTGGGAATGTGACTAGGTGGGCATGGCTTGGTGGGCATGTGACCAGGTGGGCATGGCTTGGTGGGAATGTGACCGGGTGGGCGTGGCTTGGTGGGCATATGTCCAGGAGGCGTGGCTTGGTGGGAATGTGACTAGGTGGGCATGGCTTGGTGGGCATGTGACCAGGTGGGCGTGGCTTGGTGGGCATGTGACCGGGTGGGCATGGCTTGGTGGGCATGTGACCAGGTGGGCATGGCTTGGTGGAAATGTGACCGGGTGGGCATGGCTTGGTGGGAATGTGACCGGGTAGGCATGGCTTGGTGGACATGTGACCAGGTGGGCATGGCTTGGTGGACATGTGACCAGGTGGGCATGGCTTGGTGGGCATGTGACCGGGTGGGCATGGCTTGGTGGGCATGTGACCAGGTGGGCATGGCTTGGTGGAAATGTGACCGGGTGGGCATGGCTTGGTGGAAATGTGACCGGGTGGGCATGGCTTGGTGGGAATGTGACCGGGTAGGCATGGCTTGGTGGACATGTGACCAGGTGGGCATGGCTTGGTGGACATGTGACCAGGTGGGCATGGCTTGGTGGGCATGTGACCAGGTGGGCATGGCTTGGTGGGCATGTGACCAGGTGGGCATGGCTTGGTGGGCATGTGACCGGGTGGGCATAGCTGCACAACTGACTTCACACACAATGTAAAAGCAGCTGGACTTCACACAAAATGCCCCCTGCAACAAGCAAGAGTCTCACAGAGAGCTCAAAAACCAACGATCACACTTTACACAAAAATAACACAAAAGCTGCACAACTGACTCACGCACAATGTGAAAGCAACCAGACTTCACACTAAGTGGCCCCTGCAACAAGCAGGAACCTCACAGGTTCTAAGGATCAGCTGTGTGACAATCAGCTCTGGATCTAAGGATCTAAGCTGATCCTTAGAACTTTTAAAAAACTTTTTCAAGCATTTTTTTACTACCAGTTAGGGTAGTAAACAGTAGCATTTTTTACTACTGGTTCGGGTGAACCAGCCCGAACCGGTAGCATTTCACCTCTGGTAAGAACCCGAGTTTAAGAATGGATTACAGAGCTGGCTAGAGAGGCTAGAGAGGACTTTTTTTTTCAACTATTCACATTTCTTTTTGGGAGCTTCAGATATCCACAGGAAGCCATCCTCTCCTAGAGTAGGATCTCCATATCCTGGTTTTCAGATGAGTTCAGGCATGTTTTCCAATGTATGTTTAGCAAAATGCTAGGGTTTTGTAAGGCCTTGAAGCAGTTTCATAGGAAACCTTGGGCCAAATTTTACTTGAACCCATGAATTTTCTGTCATGAGAACTTTACCTCCTGCTCAGGCAAGACTTTCCTTGGGTTGAAAAAGATGAAAAACCTCTGGTTGAATGGACACCTGAGAAAACATTTTGAAGTCCTTTATCCTTTATTTCTGGAATTCGTTTTCCCAGATTATTCAATGTTCAATACTATTGTGTGTAAATGTAAGTGGAACTAATATAAATCCTGACTGATAAATCTGTTTTAAACATCTTTTGTTGAGACTCCATCCCTTACAGCCCCATCTTTTAAGGTAAAAATAAAGCTTTCCTTCGCATACATGTGCTAGCTGTTCCTGACTCTAGGGGGCGGTGCTCATCTCCGTTTCAAAGCCGAAGAGACAGCACTGTCCGAAGACGTCTTCGTGGTCATGTGACCGGCATGACTGAACACTGAAGGCGCATGGAACACTGTTACCTTCCCACCAAAGGTGGTTCCTATTTTTCTACTTGCATTTTTACATGTTTTCAAACTGCTAGGTTGGCAGAAGCTGGGACAAATAACGGGACTTCACTCTGTTACGCAGCACTAGGGATTCGAACCGGCAAACTGCTGACCTTTCTGATCGACAAGCTCAGTGTCTTAGCCACTAGGATAGAGCCATTTTGATCTAGTGGTTAATGTACCAGGCTAGAAAACAGGATACCTTGAGTTCTAGTCTTGGCTTAGTCCTAAACGCCAGTTGCCTGCCTGACCTGGAGTCCATCTCTCTCTCTCTCTCTCTCTCTCTCTCTCTCTCTCTCTCTCTCTCTCTCTCTCTCTCTCTCTCTCTCTCTCTCCCTCCCTCCCTCCCTCCCTCCCTCCCTCCCTCTCCCTCTCCCTCTCCCTCTCCCTCTCCCTCTCCCTCTCCCTCTCCCTCTCCCTCTCCCTATCTATCTATCTATCTATCTATCTCTATCTATCTCCTCTCTGTCTCTGTCTCTCTCTGTGTCTTCTGTCTCTCTCTCTCTGTCTTCTGTCTCTGTCTCTGTCTCTCTCTCTGTCTCTATCTATCTATCTATCTATCTCTATCTATCTATCTATCTCCTCTCTGTCTCTGTCTCTCTCTGTCTGTCTTCTGTCTCTCTCTGTCTGTCTTCTGTCTCTCTCTCTCTGTCTTCTGTCTCTGTCTCTGTCTCTGTCTCTCTCTCTCTCTCTCTGTCTCTATCTATCTATCTATCTATCTATCTATCTATCTATCTATCTATCTATCTCTATCTATCTATCTCCTCTCTGTCTCTGTCTCTCTGTCTTCTGTCTCTGTCTCTCTCTCTCTCTCTTGCTGGGAATGATTGAGGGCAAAAGAAGAAGGGGATGACAGATAATGAATGAGGTTCCTGGATGGAGTCACCGAAGCAATTAGCGTGAGCTTAAATGGACTCCAGAGGATGGTAGAGGACAGGAAGGCCTGGAGGAATGTTGTCCATGGGGTCATGATGGACACGATTTCTTCGCAACCACCACCACCAACAAAAGGTGCGATACTAATAAATCAATAAAATAAAAATAACCCTACAACCCAATTCCCACCCCCCACCCCCAGACCTCTCTACATTCTTTTCAAATTCCAGGCAGAGTCCCTCTATTTTCCCAGGTGCCTCATAAATACCTCTTACTCAATTAGAATTTATCCCAAACCGTGAAAAAGACAGGAAATGTCACCTTTACAAGTGCTTGAGATTTCAATATTTACTTTGGGATCTTTTTACTCGGCCGATCCCATCTGTTTTGACACGGTAACATCGTTCAATAGCATAGATGAAGCGAGAGCAAAATTCTTAATCTACCACATTAAAATACACAGGGGGCTATCGGGTTCTCCCCCCCCCCTTTTCTTTCTTTCCATAAACCTTAAGAACTTTACCTTGGGTGACCTTAATTTGATCTGTTGACAGTCCTTGTCAAGCTGCCATTTTTTTGAAGCACTCATAAGAGTCCTGGCTTCACTTCCATGCTTCTAAATCCAGCTTCTGGATGGGATTTGTATCATTTAGAATTAATCAGTTGCTTTTTTTATATTTGGCCTTCTTTGCCCTAATAGCAGCCCTGGAGTTAATTGTTTCTCTGCAGTTTACTCATTTTCTCCAAAAGTAGTACCCCTGCCCATTTTGCTTTTGAATGGAAGTGAGACAGGAATAAATAGATGTTATTTATTTATGCACTTATGTACACTATATTGCCAAAAGTATTCGCTCACCCATCTAAATAATCAGAATCAGGTGTTCCAATCACTTCCATGGCCACAGGGGTATAAAATCAAGTACCTAGGCATGCAGGCTGTTTTTACAAACATTTGTGAAAGGATGGCAAGAGCTCAGTGAATTCCAGCGTGGAACTGTGATAGGATGCTACCCGTGCAACAAATCCAGTCGTGACATTTCCTCGCTCCTAAATATTCCACAGTCCATTGTCAGCTGTATTAAAAGAACGTGGAAGTGTTTGGGACCGATAGCAACTCAGCCACGAAGTGGTAGGCCACGTACACTCGTCCAACATCAGTGTGCGACTTCACAAATGCGCTTCTGGAAGAATGGTCAAAAATCCCCATAAACACACTCCTGAACCTTGTGGACAGCCTTCCCAGAAGAGTTGAAGCTGTTATAGCTGCAAAGGGTGGACCGACGTCATACTGAACGCTATGGATTAGGAATGGGATGTCACTTACAATAAGTTCACATGCGAGTAAAGGCAGGTGAGCGAATACTTTTGGCAATATAGTGTATGTAATAGCAATAGCAGTTAGACTTATATACCGCTTCATAGGGCTTTCAGCCCTCTCTAAGCGGTTTACAGAGTCAGCATATTGCCCCCAACAATCCGGGTCCTCATTTTACCCACCTCGGAAGGATGGAAGGCTGAGTCAACATTGAGCGGTGAGATTTGAACAGCCGAACTGCAGAACTGCAGTCAGCTGAAGTAGCTTGCAGTGCTGCATTTAACCACTGCGCCACCTCGGCTCTATATGTGTGTGTGTGTCTGTGTGTCTCTGTGTGTGTGTGTATTTATTTATTTATTTATTTATTTATTTATTTATTTATTTATTTATTTATTTATTTATATCCTGCATTTATTACTTTTCATAAATAACTCAAGGTGGCGAATATATCCAATACCTTTGGGGAAGCCATGACAGGATATGGCAGGATTGGGTCCATTTTACTGATATACAGAGAGAAAAGCAGGATGAGGGTCAGTGGTGGGATTCAAATTTGCTTACTACCGGTTCTATGGACGTGCCTTGGTGGGCGTAGTGTGGCCTAGTAGGCATGGTTTGGTGGGAAGGATACTATAAAATATCCATTCCCTCCCCACTCCAGGGGAAGGTTACTGCAAAATCCCCATTTCCTCCTGATCAGCTGGGACCTGGGAGGCAGAGAATAAATGAGGGGGCAGTCAGAGGTGATATTTACTGGTTCTCCGAACTACTCAAAATTTCTGCTACCGGTTCTCCAGAACTGGTCAGAACCTGCTGAATACCTCCTCTGGGGCCAGTCCTGGAGCCTGGGGAGGACTCTGATGAGGGCTCTCTGTTGGAGGCAGGGAGGGGCCAGGGTCGTATGCCAGTTATCAGCTGCCTTCAGAGTCAGACATCAGTGAGGCAGATGAACAGCTGGAGCCTGTTCTCAGACAAAGTTGCCAGATGAAGGGAACAGCTAAAGAACGGAGGTCGACTTGGGAGTAAAGCCACAGGTGGATGATGAATGGCCCCTCCCAGAGGAAATAAAAGAGGAGGGAAAGGGGAGTGGAGTTTGCAGGAGACAATTAATTCGCTTAATTGGTTCGTGACTCTCCGAGACTCCTTGCCAAATTTTGCAGAGATCAGCCTGGCAGTTCTCCAAGCCAGATAAGGTCCGTGACTGTAAATCCTCCTTTGAAAGACTTTGCTGGATGTGAATGAACAGAATTCACAGTAAATTAATAAAAGGGGTTGTATTTTTTTGGTCAGGACAAGGAAATTTGCTTCATGCTCTTGGGAACCGTTATCACTTCTCCAAAACTGGTCAGAACCTGCTGAATACCACCTCTGATAAGGGTTAAGTTCAACCTGCAAAAGGAATTGGACTTTGTGGTTTTCCAATGTCCCCAAAATGAGAACAAAGCAAAAAATGGAGCTTTGGAGAAGGATAGAGCCGTATTTTTGGCATTTTTGTGCTGGCTGGGGAATTCTGGGAGTTGAAGTCCACCCATCTTAAAGTTGCCAAGATTTTAAAAAAACCACCTCACTGGATTAGAGCCTCCCAAAAGTGTTTTTTTTGTTTTCAAGAGGCAACTGGACTCCCTGGTTTGTCTCTGAAGATGTTTCGCTTCTCATCCGAGAAGCTTCTTCAACTTTTCGATGACAAGCGAAACGTCTTCAAAGAAAAAAAAAGAGAAAATCTAGTTGCCTCTTGGAAAAGCACCTTCGGGACAACCATGACCTGGATGACTTGAGGATCTCTGTAGAGAAGTGTTTCTCAACCTTGACAACTTGAAGTCCTGTGGACTTCAACTCCCAGAATCCCCCAGCCAGCATAGCTGGCTGGGGAATTCTGGGAGTTGAAGTCCACAAGACTTTCAAGTTGTCAAGGTTGAGAAACACTGCTGTAGACAATTAGACCCTTCTTTGCAAAGCCCAGCTTCTCTGACATCATTCAAACCTGGGCGATTGCATCCAGGCCTTGCCTGCAATCAGAACCCGTTCCCTGCCCTGCTTATCACCCTTGCTGTAAAATGGCAACGCTTCAAACATCCCTGATTAAGGATGGCATGACGGCTGATTTTTCCCCCCTGCCTATCTGTTAATCAGCTTCTGGTTCCAGTGTGTGCCCGCTGAGCAGAGCGCTTAAAAAACATTTGTCTGATGAGTCATAAATTGGTTCTGGTGCCAAGAGGCCTCTGGCGTGGTACAAGAAGCGATTCCGTCTGATACCGTAGCTGCCGCACACAGTCAGAATCAGAATCGAGCTGGAAGGGACCTTGGAAGTCTTCTAGTCCAGCCTCCTGCTCCAGCGGGAGGCGCTATACGAGCGATGGCAAACCTTTTTCGGCTCGCGTGCCATAAGCGGGGGGGGGGGAGCACAGGGTTGTGTGTCGTGCGCTGGTGTGCCGCACCCATAATGCAATGTGCAAACCCCCAGCGTGGCGCTCCCCCCATTTTTTGCATGCTTTTTTTGCCCTCCCCAGACTCCAGAGTCTTTTTAGGAGCCTGGGGAGGGCGAGAACAGCCTCCCTGCCCACCCAGAAGCCCTCTGGAGGCTTCAGGAGCTTCCCTGAAGCCTCCAGAGCGCACAAAAATGGCCCTATGGGCAAATCGGAAGTTAGCGAATGGACTTCCAGTTTGTTCGTAGGGCCGGTTTAAGCCCTCCGGAGCCTTCAGGGGTCTTCTGGAAGCTTCACTGAATAGCAATAGCAGTTAGACTTATATACCGCTTCATAGGGCTTTCAGCCCTCTCTAAGCGGTTTACAGAGTCAGCATATTGCCCCCAACAACAATCCGGGTCCTCATTTTACCCACCTCAGAAGGATGGAAGGCTGAGTCAACCTTGAGCCGGTGAGATTTGAACAGCCGAACTGCAGAACTGCAGTCAGCTGAAGTAGCCTGCAGTGCTGCATTTAACCACTGCGCCACCTCGGCTCTGAAGGCTCCGGAGGACTAAAAACGACCCTATGAGCAAAGCGGAAGTGACTTTTCGCCCTCCCAAGGCTCCTATAAAGCCTCTGGAGCCCCGGGAGGGTGAAAAATGTCTTTAAAAAAGGCTGAGCTCAGCTGGCCAGCGAGCTCTGGCCAACCGACAGGGAAACGCCTCACGTGCCCTGAGAAATCCCAGCGCTATACCATTTCAGACAGGTGGCTGTCCAGTCCCTTCTTAAAAACCTCCAGTGATGAAGCACCCACTACTCCTGGTGGCAAGCTGTTCCACTGGTTAATCATCCTCAGTGTTAGGAAGCTTCTCCTTAATTCCAGGTTGCTTCTCTCCTTGATAAATCCTTCTCGTCCCTTCTTTTCCCCCTGTATTTATGCTTATTGATCATTTGCCATCCTACAATGCCTATTGCTGTTGCTTTAGCGATCAAGGATGACGAAGTAACTGCACCTGCAGTGAACATTTTCACCTAAAGCTGCGTTCTTACACATGCACATGTGATGGATATCAGTGGTGGGATTCAATTTTTTTTTACTACCAGTTCTATGAGCGTGGCTTGGTGGGCGTGGCAGGGGAAGAATTCTGCAAACTCCCCACTCCCTCCTCACTCCTGGGGGAAGGATATTGCAAAATCTCCATTCCCTCCTCATTCCTGGGGTAAAGGATACTGCAAAATCCCCATTCCCTCCTCACTCCTGGGGTAAAGGATACTGCAAAATCCCCACTCCCTCCTCACTCCTGGGGAAGGATATTGCAAAATCTCCATTCCCTCCTCATTCCTGGGGTAAAGGATACTGCAAAATCCCCATTCCCTCCTCACTCCTGGGGTAAAGGATACTGCAAAATCCCCACTCCCTCCTCACTCCTGGGGGAAGGATATTGCAAAATCTCCATTCCCTCCTCATTCCTGGGGTAAAGGATACTGCAAAATCCCCATTCCCTCCTCACTCCTGGGGGAAGGATACTGCAAAATCCCCATTCCCTCCTCACTCCTGGGGGAAGGATACTGCAAAATCCCCATTCCCTCCCCACTCCTAGGGGAAGGATATTGCAAAATCTCCATTCCCTCCTCATTCCTGGGGTAAAGGATACTGCAAAATCTCCATTCCCTCCTCACTCCTGGGGTAAAGGATACTGCAAAATCCCCATTCCCTCCTCACTCCTGGGGGAAGGATACTACAAAATCCCCATTCCCTCCTCACTCCTGGGGGAAGGATACTGCAAAATCCCCATTCCCTCCCCACTCCTGGGGGAAGGATATTGCAAAATCCCCATTCCTTCCTCACTCTTGGGGGAAGGATACTACAAACTCCCCATTCCCTCCTCACTCCTGGGAGAAGGTGACTGCAAACTCCCCATTCCCTCCTCACTCCTGGGGTAAAGGATACTGCAAAATCCCCATTCCCTCCTCACTCCTGGGGGAAGGATACTGCAAAATCCCCATTCCCTCCTCACTCCTGGGGAAAGGATACTGCAAAATCCCCATTCCCTCCTCACTCCTGGGGGAAGGATACTGCAAAATCCCCATTCCCTCCTCACTCCTGGGGAAAGGATACTGCAAAATCCTCATTCCCTGCTCCCTCCTGGGGGAAGGTTACTGCAAAATCCTCATTCCCTCCTCACTCCTGGGGAAAGGATACTGCAAAATCCCCATTCCCTCCTCACTCCTGGGGGAAGGATACTGCAAAATCCCCATTCCCTCCTCACTCCTGGGGTAAAGGATACTGCAAAATCCCCATTCCCTCCTCACTCCTGGGGAAAGGATACTGCAAAATCCCCATTCCCTCCTCACTCCTGGGGTAAAGGATACTGCAAAATCCCCATTCCCTCCTCACTCCTGGGGGAAGGATACTGCAAAATCCCCATTCCCTCCTCACTCCTGGGGAAAGGATACTGCAAAATCCCCATTCCCTCCTCATTCCTGGGGAAAGGATACTGCAAAATCCCCATTCCCTCCTCACTCCTGGGGAAAGGATACTGCAAAATCCCCATTCCCTCCTCACTCCTGGGGAAAGGATACTGCAAAATCCTCATTCCCTGCTCCCTCCTGGGGGAAGGTTACTGCAAAATCCCCATTCCCTCCTCACTCCTGGGGGAAGGATACTGCAAAATCCCCATTCCCTCCTCACTCCTGGGGAAAGGATACTGCAAAATCCTCATTCCCTGCTCCCTCCTGGGGAAAGGATACTGCAAAATCCCCATTCCCTCCTCACTCCTGGGGGAAGGATACTGCAAAATCCCCATTCCCTCCTCACTCCTGGAGGAAGGATACTGCAAAATCCTCATTCCCTCACGACTCCTGGGGGAAGGATATTGCAAAATCCCCATTCCTTCCCCACCCCACTAATCTGCTTCCCAGCTCCATTCTCCTGTGCAGGGCAACAAAAGAAAACCCAGCCGATTAGCTAGGACTCAGGAGACAGCGAATAGATGGGGGTGGGGCCAGCCAGAGAGGGCATTCGCTGGTTCTCCAAACTACTCAAAGTTTCCGCTACCGGTTCTACAAAACCAGCTGAATACCACCTCTGATGAATATCCACAGGAGCTACGAATTTCCTTGCAGGGTGCCTAAAAACGCATCCAAATTAAAAAAAAAAATAAATAAAGCTGCCCAGTACATTTTAAAGATGTTTCTTGGAGTCATGGCAGAATCAGAGAAGGAACTGAACTCGCAGCAGGAGGGATTCCAAACCAAAAGGTTTAAGAATCCTCCTTACAAAACAGATATACCCAGGGAAGGACACCGTTAAGGGGGGGAAAAAATGCTGTTCTTTGAATAATAAAATGATGTGAAACTGAATATTCATAAGTTATGTAAATGCGAAGGAAAACTAAACAAATTAAGTCATACCTAATGACAAATGCAGCATGTGTTTGAGGGACAATATTCGCTGCTGGGTACAAAAGAGGAAAAACTGAAGCTTTGGATGTATGGTAAATAAAAGCCCAAACACCTCCCCCCCCCTGCCCCCCCTTGGATGAATTCCAAAATCTCTTTCAGCCTGTTTTGACTAGACACATAATGCTGTCTTTGTACTATTCTCTAAGCCAATAATTGAGAAATGCCCCTATAAGTCAAAATGATTTTAAGACTGGGTGATGCAAAGTTGATTGAGCCGAGTTTGTGGGGGCAGATTTGCATAACATGAAACGAGACCTCCGTGCCCAGGGTATAGGAGGAGATTAATTTTGACTGCACAGCAGCGACATCTGTCTTTCTGCCTCCGCATCAGTTTTCTGGTGCTCCAAACCTATTTGTTTCCAAACTCAGTTTTGCCTAGATGGCTTTAAATATATATTTTTTGCATTGTAGAAAATATGAGTTTGCGTAATCGGTAAAACTCAAGGAAAACATGTCTTGACGTAATCTCACCCTTGTTCGTTGTATTCCCAGATGATGTTGGATATTGTGCTCCCAACTTGGCCAAGGAAGACTGAAACTGCGAAATTTTAAAAAAAGCAGAACTATGAAGCAGTCAGTGCTCTCTGAGCTTGGATATTTGCATACAGAATAACAAAAAAAAAATCCCAGAATAACAGAGTTGGAAGGGACCTTGGAGGTCTTCTAGTCCAACCCCCTGCTCAAGCAGGAGACCCTATACTATTTCAGGTCTCTTCTTAAAAGCCTCCACTGAGCGAGCACTCACACCTCCTGAAGACAGGTGCTCTCTGAGTTTAGTTGTTGGCTTGCAGACATTTCATTACCCAACTAGTAACATCTTCAGCGCTCCGATTTGTTACCTAGCTGGCAGTGGTGGGATTCAAATTATTTTCTGTGGGCATGGCTTGGTGGGTGTTGCAGGGGAAGGATACTGTAAAATCTCCATTCCCTCCCGATCAGCTGGGACTCGAGAGGCAGAGAATAGATGGGGGCAGGGCCAGCCAGAGGTGGTATTTGCCAGTTCTCTGGAACTACTCAAAATTTCCACTACCTCTTCTCCAGAACTGGTCAGAACCTGCTGAATACCACCTCTACTAGCTAGGTAATAAAACATCTGCAAGCATCTTCAGTGCTCCAGTTTGTTACCTAGCTGGGTAATAGAGATGTTTGCTTGCAGATGTAATAAAACATCTGCAAGCAAGCATCTCAGCTCAGAGAGCACCAAAATCTTCATGATTCAATTCTGAGCTACACACTTTTAAAAAAATAATATACAATCTCTACACAAAGGTTCAAGTCTTATGATGATGATGATGAACAAAAGACACAGTGAGGCTCATGAATATATGCCCAAATCATCACCAGCATTGGCACAGAGAAAGGGCGGATGTGATAACCATGCACAAGGCTTTTTGCCAAGAGCCAAGGTGGCGCAGTGGTTAAATGCAGCACTGCAGGCTACTGCTAGATCAGCAGTTCAGCGGTTCAAATCTCACCGGCTCAGGGTTGACTCAGCCTTCCATCCTTCCGAGGTGGGTAAAATGAGGACCCAGATTGTTGGGGGCAATATGCTGACTCTCTGTAAACCGCTTAGAGAGGGCTGAAAGCCCTATGAAGCGGTATATAAGTCTACTGCTATTGCTCTACTGCTATTTTTCTGACCGACGCTTCCCAAGAGCAGGAAGCAACTCCTTGTCCTGACAAAAAAAACCCCTTTTTATTAATTGACTGTGAATTCTGCTCATTCACATCCAGCAAAGTCTTTCAAGGGAGGATTTACGGTCACAGACCTTATCTGGCTTGGAGAGCTGACAGGCCAATATTGGCAAAACATGGCAAGGAGTCTCAGAGAGTCACAAACCAATTAAGCAAACTAATTGTCTCCTGCAAACTCCACTCCCCTTTCGCTCCTCTTTTATTTCCTCTTGGAGGGGCCACTCATCGTCCACCTGTGGCTTTACTCCCAAGTCGACCCCTGTTCTTTAACTGTTCCCTTCATCTGGCAACTTCGTCTGGAAACAGGCTCCAGCTGTTCGTCTGCCTCACTGATGTCTGACTCTGAATGCAGCTGATAACTGTCAGACGGCCTTGGCCCCATCTCTGCCTCCAACACAGAGCCCTCATCAGAGCCTTCCCCAGACTCCAGGACTGGCCCATGTTCCTCTTCAACCTCCTCACTGTCCAACTCAGCTGCCAGCTCTGCATCTATCAAACTTAAATCCTGGATATTAGTGAAATGAGATGGATAGGAATTGACAGATTACTGAGTGATGTCAAGACTTTTGTTTTTTTTTGAAATGACGGACAACATGTGTATAGCATAGGATTGTTGTTGAACAATGGATCAAGAAGGGCACTAAATGGAATGAGTGCTGACGGTTTTGTGACCCAGGCCTAAAATCCCACTACCGCTTCAGCTGAACTGGGCCGAACCAGGAGCAACCCACCCCTGCTGCAGACTAGCAAGACAAACAAATAATAATAATACTGACTTCTATTCTCCAGCAAAAAATGACCTTTGCATTGGAAACACTTGTCTTGTACCTAGAAATATCGACAAAAAATAGGAACCACCAATCATGAAATAATCCTTGATTTGCAACCATTCATTTACGTTAGTATGGCACTTTAAAAAGTAACCATGGTTGACACAGCTTTCCATCCTTCCAAGATCAATAAAATGAGGACCCAGACTGTTGGGGGCAATATACTGACTCTGTAAACTGCTTAGAGAGGGCTGTAAAATACAGTGAAGCTGTCTATAAGTCTAAGGGCTATTGCCCTTCCTTCCTTCCTTCCTTCCTTCCTTCCTTCCTTCCTTCCTTCCTTCCTTCCTTCCTTCCTTCCTTCCTCATTCCCTTTCTTATTCTCCTTCTTTGTGGCACAGTGGTTAGAATGTGGTATTGCAGGCTGACTCTGCCCGCTAGCAGGAGTTTGATCCTAACCAGCTCAAGGTTGACTCAGCCTTTCATCCTTCCAAGATCAATAAAATGAGGAGCCAGATTGTTGGGGGCAATATGCTGACTCTGTAAATTGCTTAGAGAGGACTGTAAAATACTGTGAAGCGGTATATAAGTCTAAAGGCTATTGCTAAGTGCTATTTTTTTCACACTTATGACCATTGCAGCCAATAGGGCAAGCCAAGCCTCCAAATCTCCAGCTAGAAGCTATGCTGGGGCAGGAAATACTGAACCATAAATTCAAAAGATGTTGCCAGGCTCACTCACACACCCCTCCCAAAATAATGGCTGAAAGATTAAAGGAGCTGAAGGACGAGTAGAAGCAAACAATACTGAAGTTGCTTGTCCTATTTTTGAGAATGAATTTGACTGAAAAATAATGTCAATGTTCTTATCAAAGACTTTCAAATCTCGGAGATTTGAAAGACACCTATAACAATAGAAAAAGAAAGGGAGAGAGGACGAGAGGAAGAGGAGGGAAGGAAAAAAGAGGTAAGGAGAAGAGGGTGGAAGGGAGAGAAAGAGAAGGAAGGGAAGGGAAGAGGAAGAGGAGGAGCGGGAGAAAGGTAAGGGAAGAAGGAAGGGGAAGGAGAGGAGAAAGGAAGAAAGTAGAGAAGGGAGGGAGGGAGAAAAGAAAGGGAAAATAAGGTGGTGTTAAAACAGGCGGATGAGATAGTAAATAAAGCAACCCAAACTGTATAATATCACCTTTTAAATGGAACAACAAATGTGTAAGAATGACAATAAAGAACAATAACTATGTGAATGTATACCTATAATTGTATGTAAGAGAATAAAAATTAAAAAAACTTTTCCAAAAAAATGCTCTTATCAAAGACAAGAACGGGAAGATTTTGCTCAAATAAGGAAGAACAAAAAGCATGCTTTTTGTGGATAACAAAATCAGCCAAGTTCAACTCTGACCATATAATTTTGGTGCTTTCAGTCGCTCTCGGACGGACTTGAATGTAGTCCTGGGTATAATCACCGTCAGGGAAACTGAGCAAAGCCCTGAGAACTTTAAAGAATAACAAATCCTTTGGTTGAGACTGAATCACAACAGGATTACTGAAGCATGATCGGAACAGCATGGTGCAGGAATTAACAAGGCTGTTAAATGCTGGCAAAATGTGTGGGTCCCGGACGAGGGGAGAAAATAAAAAGAGTGATTATCCAATCGTCCAAAAAGGGGTAAGAACTGAAACAGCTTCGTGCTCTTTTCAGCCCCCAGGAAAGCTCTTTGTTTTGGTCTGCTCAGGCAGCTTCTGGAGGGAGAGGGAAAAACATTTCGGGAAGAAATTCGTGCGGTTGAAATTTCGTGCGGTCGACTGGAAATTGTTGCCCAGTATTCTGTAATGGTGCAGAAATAGCCTGTGTCTAAATTTTCAGAAATACGTTGTCCCCTTTGCATGGAAGGCCAGCACAGCATTCCATACCATAGAGAGGCAGTTTTCTCTAGTGGTTAAAGTACCAAACTAGAAAGCGGGAGTCGTGAGTTCTATTCGCCCGGAGTCCTACGGGATTGGGCGGCATATAAATTTATTACAAGTTAAAAGTTAAATTAAGTTAGTCCCGCCTTAGGCAGGATAGTCGACTGAGCGACTCTGAGTCAACCAACCAGCGGATCGTCTGTTCTAGTCCCGCCTTAGGCATGAAAGCCAGCTGAATGACTTTGGGCCAATCACCAATGGACGGAGTGTTTTAGTCCCGCCTTAGGCATGAAAGCCAGCTGAATGACTTTGGGCCAATCACCAATGGACGGAGTGTTTTAGTCCCGCCTTAGGCATGAAAGCCAGCTGAATGACTTTGGGCCAATCACCAATGGACGGAGTGTTTTAGTCCCGCCTTAGGCATGAAAGCCAGCTGAATGACTTTGGGCCAATCACCAGCAGTTTGTATGTTCCAGTCCCGCCTTAGGCATGAAAGCCAGCTGAATGACTTTGGGCCAATCACCAATGGACGGAGTGTTTTAGTCCTGCCTTAGGCATGAACGTCAGCTGAATGACTTTGGGCCAATCACCAATGGACGGAGTGTTTTAGTCCTGCCTTAGGCATGAACGTCAGCTGAATGACTTTGGGCCAATCACCAGCAGATTGTGTGTTCCAGTCCCGCCTTAGGCATGCAAATCAAGTGGGCAACCTTGGCCTACTCACTCTTCTCAGCCCAACCCACCTGACGGGGTTGTTATTGTGGGGGCAATAGGAGTAGGAAAGTGTGTTGGATATGTTTACCACCTTGAGTTATTTGTAAAAACAATAAAGGCATGATATCAATAAATAAATAGCCCTAAAGAGAAAATGCTAGACAAGGCAACAAGCAAGGCTGAATGGAAAATGCAAAATTAGACCCAGATCAAGCAACAGAAGAGTCATTTCTTTCACACCCAAATCATCTATTGGTAGTGTGGTAGTCTCAATCTTGGCAATTTCAAGAAATCAGGACTGGGTGGGCGTGGCCAACTTGTAAACTGTGGTGAAACTCACTTAACAACACTCTTGCTTAGCAACAAAAATGTTGGCTCAGAAACTCTGGCATTTGAAGCACGCAAGTCTTAAAGCTGTCAAGTTACAAAACCCTTGCACCCCTAACCCTTTAGAACCCCCCCGCCCCGCCAGGGATGTTCAAACTTGACAGCTTTAAGGTTTAGATAGGACTCTTAGAGGCGGGCTGGGCGATTGGTTAGCCAGCCAATCAGTGAGCGGTGAACGGGGCAAGCGTGGTGCAGACGGGCGGGGGGAGGGAGCTGGAACCGGTTCTAAATGGCACGGTAGATTTGTGGAACCTCTTCTATAGAAGAAGTTAGAACTGGCAGGGACTCATCCTTGGTCTGGTCTTGACATAGAGTGTGGGCCTGCGTACCTATCCCAGGGAGAGCTGAGATTTCAGTTGTTTAGCGAGGCAGTCACATGGGTGCCTCGCTTAATGACTGCAATGTCTTAAGACCACAATGCTAGGTTCGGTTCTGGTCATAAGTCGAGGACTGCTTGGGATGTATTCATGGAAGCTGCAGAAAAGTTAGAGAGACATTTTCTACGGCGAGGTCCTGGCATGCTTTCTAAATTGGCCTCCTTCAGACAACTCACGCCGATCCATGCACTTGTAAAGGGAAGATTTGATGAACATAAGGTACTGTATAAGACTTGTTATGGAACATTGGCACGCAGCAATGCCCCTAAATTGCTGAAAAAGCCAATTGATGGTGAAAGTGGGCATGTGAAAGTGAAATTGTTGCTGTTGAGACACCTTCAGCGCTCCTTTCCCAACTTAGAGGGCCCCCAGCGGGATTGTGTCTCCCCTTAGATGCCGGTCTGGCCACTATGATCTGGTGGGAATGGCTCCTTGGTGATGCCACACAGGCAGGAAATCACCATACGGCCACCAAACAAGGACATTGTTAAGATAAGCGCCCGACTCTGGAATTCCTTTCTGTTTGAGTTATGGTTGGCACGCAGCCTAGTTGACTATCGTTGCCAACAGAAAACTTAACGATTTGGCCAGACTATCCATGAAACCTCTATTGCTTGTTATTCTTGCCTTTGTCAGATGGCTGAATGGCCTTAATCCTAATTTGATCCTCACTTTGGGAATATTACATTTCTATGAAAAGGGAAAATAGTTGGTGTTTTTTTTTATAAAGAAAACAAAGACACCAGGAATGCTATCTCAAAGCCTTTAAGAATTTGAGGAAGAGAACAAGACATGTACTGTAACAATAAGTTGTACTCATAAAAGTGTAACAGTAATTATTTTTAAAAAAATTCTGTCTAGTTGTTAGTGCAATCAGATAAGCAACACGCATGTATTAGAAGTCCACCCAATTATTGTGCAAATAAATTAGTGGGGGAAAATAGAATAGAATAGAAAAAGAAATAGAAATTAGAATAGAATAGAATAAAGAAATGGAAGAGAATAAATAGAATAGTATAAGAAATAAATTGAAATAGAATAGAATAGAGAAAGAAATAGAATAGGAGAGAATAAGAAATATATAAAATAGAAATAAAATAGAATAGAATAGAGAAAGTAATAGAAATAGAATAGAATAAGAAAGAAATAGAATAGAATAAGAAAGAAATAGAATAGAATAAAGAAATAGAATAGAATAAGAAAGAAATAGAAATAGAATAGAACAAGAAAGAAATAGAATAGAATAGAATAAGAAATATATAAAAATAGAAATAAAATAGAATAGAATAGAGAAAGAATTAGAAATAGAATAGAATAGAACAAGAAAGAAATAGAAATAGAATAGAATAAGAAAGAAATCGAACAGAATAAGAAAGAAATAGAAATAGAATAGAATAAAGAAATAGAAATCGAATAGAATAGAATAAGAAAAAAATAGAAATAGAATTAGGAATAGAATAGGAATAGGAATAGGAATAGAATAACAGAGTTGGAAGGGACCTTAGAGGTCTTCTAGTCCAACCCCTTGCTTAGGCAAGAAACCCTACACCATTTCAGAATTAAATGTTAAGTAAACATGTTCTCATCGAGAAGTCAACCAGATGGTAGGACTGCTCTAACTCATCAAAGCAAGTTTAGGGATTTAAGAGAGAAAGCAACTGAGGACCACAGAAAGAGTTCACAAGCCCTGTGTACAAGGTGGGACGCACGGGGCTTCATTCCACGCATGTTAATAAACAGATATTGCTCTGCCCGTCAATCACAGAAAACCATCTACATGCCACTAGCAGTGAAAATGTCAACATCTGCACAGTGAATGTAAAAAGTGTACCAACAAGCAGTCTATCCTGAATCCAGGATTTGGGGGAGCATTAAAACATGTTCTTAATCACCGTGCTCAAAACTAGCAATTTGCAAAAAAAATAAAAATGGATCGTTTACTGAGTGGAGCTCTCCCCCCCCCCCCCACTGAAGTGACATTTGTCACAACAATCTAAATTCAGATTCAGCAGAAGCTGAAGTAGGGAAGTCTCAAGTTTTGACTCGAGTTGTGTGTGATGAACAGATTTCTGCGGATGAAGAAAATAAGAAGGTGGTTGAAGGAAAAGAAATAACCCAGGGACTTAAAAAGTAGTTTGCTACCTGAGTGGAAAGGATCTTGAGAAATAAGGGCAATGTCTTAATTAAATGTGTGTATTAATATTAGGATTAGTAAGAGTGACCTGATTAGAAGTCAGAATAGAGGTAGAAGTAAGAATTAGGGGGAATTTAAGCAGTTATAATAGCTATATAAATTGAATATAAGTAATAACTAACTGGAAAGATGAGAGATTGAAAGACGCTATTACTATGCATGTTTAAGAAGATTATTGATATTAGAATAGACCATGGGAACATTGAATAACTAAAACAATCAAGTATGTTAATGTTAGAATTGTACAAGTTTCATTCATGTAACAATTGACGGTTTTTGTTTCTACTAATATGAGTTATACCCATAGGCCACACTGCTCATGTATTGATGTTGTTTTAAGTTTAAAAATAAAAATCCAATAAAACATTAAAAAAAAATTCTTTTAGAGCAAAGAGAAGACAATGGTTAGGCCCAGGATGAAGCAGGACAGAAGGATCAGTTGGCTTAATGCCGGGGTGTCATACTCAAGGCCCGCGGGCCTGGAAACAGCGAAGGACCAGCCCGTGGTGCCTCTGACAGCAAAAACAGTTTTCCCTGGCAGAGGGTTGCAGGAGGCCATCCCAGCCAAAAACGGAGCTTGCGAGGGCCGTGCATAGCTCTCCTGAGCTCCGTTTTCACTGGCAGAGGGCTGCAAGAGGCTGTCCCAGCTGAAAATGGAGCTCGGGATCCTGTTTTAGCTGGCAGAGTGCTTGAGCCAGCACTGGCGCCCCTGACACAAGTGACATCAAGCTGGCCACGCCCACCCTGGCCATCCATCCTGTCCCCTGAAGTCAAACACGCCCCTCGGTGAAATCAAATTTGACACCCCTGGCTTAGTGGGATACTGTAATATAAAGACCAAATCCCAGGAGACAGATTGGTCTTGGTATTCTGTTATTTATTTACTAGCCGATAACCCGGCGTTGCCCAGGTATTTATTTATAGGGAGAAAATGTCCGGACCAATCATAATTTCTAATGTTGGATTTTCCCCCCTTACCAGAGGAAGTCCCCTTGTGGAGTACTGTGAAACCATTACCATGGCAATTCCACTGCACTGTACAGTAGAAGCCATTATACGGCAGTACAGTAGAAGCCGTTTTAAGGCACAGCAGGCTGTCTCTTAACAGAACACAAACCCCAAGGGGTTTTAGGGGTGTCTTACCCCCACAGTATTTGTTTCCAGAGAGTAAGTCATCTATGTATCAAGGGTGGTTGAAATTGCTGGAGGCTTTCCAGAGTTATGCTGGAACATACACACACACAGCCAAATTTGTGTGTGCGTGTGTGTGTGTGTGTGTGTGTGTGTGTGTGTGTATCTATATCTATATCATCTATATCTATATCTACATAATATATCTCTATCTATCTATCTATCTATCTATCTATCTATCTATTTATCTCTCTCTCTCTCTCTCTCTCTCTCTCTCTCTCTCTCTCTCTCTCTCTCTCTCTCTCTCTCTCTATATATATATATATATATATATATATATATATATATATATATATATATATATATATATATATATATATGTTATATTTATGCTGATAAATAAATAAAGGGAGACTAGTATAGATCTATTTCAAGCTATTTAGCTCTCATCCGCTAGCCACACCCTTACTGGGAATCGAACCTGTGCTCTATTTATTTATCAGCATAAATATAACAAATGTAATAAAAAGGCAACAGTGAAAAATATTGGGTTTCTGTCTGGATGGTCTCTTGTGATGAGCCGAAGACAGAGAGTGGAAGTGTGACCTTCCTCCCATAATTGGGCATACCAGGGGTTGTGACTTTAAATATATAATATATATATATATAAAACATTTATGTGCTACCCATATCGTCGAGAGAGGGTTCTATAATTAAATAAATGAACCCACAAACACACAGAGACACACACACACACACACACACACAAAACACATACTTACATACATACCTGGGAGTAGCAATCTCATATGTCCTGGAGGAGGGAATTCATCAAAATTGGGCCAGCTTGGGGCAAAGGCTTTGGATTACTAATTTACAAATTAATTAAGTAATTGAGTGATGGCTTGGCAGCCAAGTAAACATTTGCACATATTTGTACTTGGCATAAGTCCTTTTAATTTGGTTGCTTAATAAAGGAAACACAGAACGAAAGACCCCTGTTGCAATTCTCTGGAGGATTAGCCTCATTCCTGGCAGAATGCAGAAAGCTCTGCTCTTTGTGAGGAAAAAAAACAAAACACCACAAAGTACTGAGCCAGGTATCAGCAAAAACCAATCTAAGATATGTGGCCTTTTCTAAAGAGAAGCAGAAATATTCTGTCAATATGGAGCATGTTGGAAAATGAGCATAGAGCAGCATTTAAATGAGCAGGTCAATTACTCAGAAAAACTAGCCCTTTCTAAAACAGCCGTGGGAATTGACTTACAATCATTCGTTCACAGTTACAACAGCGGTGAAAAATGTGACTTATGACCATTTTGTCAGTTATGACTAGAGATGGTATTCTACCGGTACGGACTGGTTTGCTAGAACCAGTAGCAGAAATCGTGGATGGCCCCGCCCACCTTCCCCGGCATTATCCCATCCCCTTTAGGCCCTTTTTAAGACAAAAGCACATGCGCAGAAGGCTGAACGCATGCATAGAGTTGCGTACAGAGGTGGGCACATGCTCACCTTCGCGAACAAGTAGGGAAGGTGTTCTGACCCCCATCCTTGCTTGTTCACAAATGACAGCCAGACAGAACTTCAAAGGAAATATCTTTATCAGTCCCGGCTCAAGCTGGCTGCGAGCCCAAAATAAACATAGATAAAGTCTCTGGAAAAAAGTTACACAGCAAATGCAAAAACAAAACTCTTACAGCAAACCAAGTTTACAGAAAGCAAATCACTTATCCAAGTGCCTCTTTGAATCATAAACACTAACTCGAACAGGAATGGAACTGCACTCATGAACAAACGAAGGATGTTGACTTCTGCAACCAGGGCGTGGCACCATCAGTCCTTTTATCCATAGGAGAAGACTCTAATGAGCCCCAGCTGCATTGTAATCCTGCATCCCGAAACAACTCACAGGTTTCTGCTGAGTCACAACACTATCCCCCACCGCAGGGCCCTTCCCCCGGGTCTGACGGTCCGGATGCAGTTGGAATGGATTGTCCATAAGATGGCCTGCACTCATTTCCTGTGTTTCCTCCTTCGTGATTCCCAAATACCTACAGGAACATTCCCCTTGATCCAATGCTCCCCAGGTATCTGGTGGCCACCACGTCTCCTCCCGCCCTGCGTGGCGTCGACACCCCATCCAGGGTCCTCCACCCTCTCCAAGGCCAATCCACCAGCCCCCGTGCTGTCGGAGACTGGCGGCAGCTCTAACAGCTCCGGACGAGCCCTAACACCCCGTCCAGGGTTCTCCACCCTCTCCAAGGCCGACCCACCAGCCCCTGTACTGTCGGAGTCTGGTGGCAGCTCTAACAGCTCCGGCTGAGCCCTAACACCCTGTCCAATAGCAATAGCAATAGCAGTTAGACTTATATACCGCTTCATGGGGCTTCCAGCCCTCTCTAAGTGGTTTACAGAGTCAGCATATCGCCCCCACAGTCTGGGTCCTCATTTCACCCACCTCGCAAGGATGGAAGGCTGAGTCAACCTTGAGCCGGTGAGATTAGAACCGCTGAACTGCAGATAACAGTCAGCTGAAGTGGCCTGCAGTACTGCACCCTAACCGCTGCGCCACCTCGGCTCGTCACCTTGGAGTTGGTGAAGGTCCAGAGTCCTTCACCTCCTCCAAGGCCAACTCATAAGACCCCTCGCCGTCGGAGTCTGGCGGCAGCTCCACCGACTCCTGCCAGGCCACCACAGGAAGGTAAGTGAATACCACCCCTGGTTATGGCCTTCACAACATTCCCATGGTCACGTGAGCCAGGGGTGAAATCAACTTACCTTCACTACCGGTTCGCAAATGTGCCCTAGCTCATCTCAAATTGGTTTCTCAAGTCCTCCTGATAGAACACAGTTAGACAAGTTTTTGTCCAGAGGATCTGAAAGACAATATTTTTATTCCCCAAATATTAACCCTCTGGTTTTACCTTTTTTCAAAAATCTATCCCAAAACATATGCTCCTCCTGAAAAACGTTTCCCTGTTTTGTTGCTGAAAAACAATATCAACTTGACGGCATATCCATGCAAGCATGCATGCATCCATCCATCCATCTATCCATCCATCCATCCATCCATCCATCCATCCATCCATCCATCCATCCATCCATCCATCCAAACACATATTCAGATGGCATAGAATGCAGAAGCTTCTAGGTCAGCGGTCAGCAACCCGGGGCCCTGGAGCCACAAGTGGCTCTTTCATCCCTCTGCTGTGGCTCTCTGTCGCTCAAAATATGTAGCATAACCGCCAGTGTGTGATACCTGCCAGCATGTGATTTACTGAGCTTTTTGACCTTCAGTAGGCCAAACATGGATGAATCCAAGAAAAGGAAAGTTTCAGAAGAAAACAGAAGGTTTAACTCAACTACATATGTGATTTCTGTGACCGCTCAGGAAATAGTCAGGCACAGGAAGGTTTCTGTGGCTCCCGGTGTTTTCTTTATTGTGGGAAACGAGTCCAAATGGCTATGCATTGTAAACGTATAAGTTACTTTGCATTTAAAATACATCTAAGTTCCCCCCCCCCGAAAAAATGAGGAAATGAGTCTAGGTAGGTACTGAACTTGTCTGGAAGCTTGATTGGATCCCTAAAAGATGCAGGCTAGGGTCCAGCAACACTAACTTTGGAAAGAGTGCAGAAACAAGAAATAAAGATGATTGAGGGCAGAAGGTTAAAGCATATTTAAAGAACAGTTGCAGGAATTGAGTTTGTCTAGACTAGTTTTAAGAAGGACAACTTATTTACCAAAGCACCCAAGGGCAAGACAAGAAACAATGGATGCAAACTAATCAAGGAGAGAAGCAACTTAGAACTAAGGAGAAATTTCCTAACAGTGAGAACAATGAACCAGTGGAATGGCTTGCCTCCATAAATTCTAGATGCTCCATCGCTGGAAGCTTTTAAGAAGAGACAGCCACTTCTTCTGGAATGGTACAGGGTCTCCTGCTTGGGGCTGAACTAGAAAGGGTTGGACTGAAAACTTCCAAGGTTCCTTCCAACTCTGTTATTCTGTTATTTTATTCTGTTAAGCTTGTAATTGAACCTGGGGAGGTATATTTTCTCAAGGCCTTATTTCAGAGTTACCAGAAATGATATTTTGGCTATTAAGATTTAGGTAAAGGTAAAGTTCTCCTCGCAGATCCCGTATGTGAGGGTGAAAATCTGGGTGTGTCTTATACACTGAATACATCATTTGTTTGCCCCCCAAAACCCCACCCGCTTTGCAAAAATGGCTATGCATAGTCTTTAGGAGGCTTCCAGAGTGGTCCTGGGGGCTGGGGAGGGCAAAAATGAGCGAAAACAGGCAGTATGGGCTAGTCATTCCTGACTCTAGGGGGCAGTGCTCATCTTTGTTTCAAAGCCAAAGAGCCAGCGCTGTCCAAATACGTCTCTGTGGTGATGTGGCCGGCATGACTAAACACCGAAGGTAACGCTGTTACCTTCCCACACAAATTTGGTTCCTATTTTTTTACTTACTTTTTTACATGCTTTGGAACTGCTAGGTTGGCAGAAGCTGGGACAAGTAACAGGAGCTCACTCCGTTACGCAGCCCTGGGGATTCAAACCACCAAACTGCTGACCTTTTTGATTGAAAAGCTCAGCGTCTTAGCCACTGAGCCACCGCATCCCTTTTTTTATATTATGATTTATATCTTACTAAATGAGCCAGATGACCTTGGCCTTTGTGTAGTTACTACTCAGAGGGCCATAAAAGTGACAGCAAAGTTGTAAGACAGAAAGCAACAAGAAACAGGACCTTGGAGAGCTCCAAGTAAGTCCTCTTTGGGTCCCGTTCCCCCCTCCCCCCCGGTTTGGCTAAAAACAGGAATGCCGATTATTTATTGACTTGCTATATTTTATTTTGCTTGAACACCCTCTGGATTGATAGGTACCAAGGCCAACTTTGGGAAAGATTCAAAAATAGCGCCATGAACATTGATTAAACCCCACTTCTCTAATTGCATCATCCGCTGAAAGAGTAGTGCTGATTTCCAGATGCTGACCATGCATTCTTTAAGATGACCCTTTGACCTCCGAGCCCTAAATGGTTTGTGTCTGATGTGGGGGAACTTAACAGCCCTTTCAAAAACAACACGGCTTTTAAAATATGGAGGAGACCCTCCCACTTCAGAAGGTGGCTTCCCTGACTTAGAAAAGACAGTTTTCTCTTGGCTCATTCTAAGATTGTGGAATGCAGACCCTTGGATATAGGACTTGGGCCCCACTGAGCCAGAGATGGATAGATTGCATTTTTAGATAGATGGATGTGAGGGAAGTCACCCCTCCTAAAAGAATGAAATATTTTGATATATTTAATATTTAAAAGAATATTATATTTCCCCTAAAAGAGAAATGGAAATCTTAAGGGAGACCGAAACTCAGAGCTTCAGCTCCCTGCCCCCAGGAGATATTTGGTGCGCATTGAGAAGGACTGGGCCAGCCTATCTACAAGACAAAAGACCTTCAGCTCCAGGTTGATGGGATTAAGACATGACCCTCCAGGACATAATAGGATTAATCTATCAGGAGAGCTCACCACAATCGCACAATCACCTGGGACATTGGATCACCTTCCAGGCTTCAACCAAATTTGATTCAGACCAACATGGCCCCATGGGAGTCTGACTACAGCCAACAGAATACATGTTCTTGCACAGGAATAGGAAGCTCAAGGGCAATGTCCAAGAGAGGGTATAAATAACACTCTCCACTCCATGTGGTCAGCTGAACCAGGACCTCAAACTCATGTGGTCCTGTCCATCCATCAACAAACCATCTTTCCAATCAGCCTCCATGATTCCAGTGTCTTTCTCCCCAATTGGAACTGAACCAGATGGATATTTCTTCCAACAGATAGATAAAGAATAGATGGATAGATGGATAGATGGGTGGATGGGTAGATGGATAGATGGATAGATGGGTGGATGGGTGGATGGGTAGATGGGTAGATGGGTAGATGAATATTGACTAGCTCAATATATAGCAGGAAGGAGACACAAATAATCCTTGCTGAAATTATAAAGATCTTCAGGCACTTGAAAGCTGCCCATTGAAAACAATGAAGGGATTCAGGACTTTAACAGAGGCCTAACTACATAGCAGTACAGGTAGTCCTTGACCACAATTGAGTCCAACATTTCTCTTGTTAAGTGAGAGATTTGTTAAGTGAATTTGGCCCCATTTTACGATCTTTCTCGCCTCTGTTGTTAAGCGAATCACTGCAGTTGGTAAGTTAGCAACTCGGTTGTTAAGTGAATCTGGCTTCCCCATTGACTTTGCTTCTCAGAAGGTCTCAGCAACTTATCACATGACCCTGGGACTCTGGAATGGTTGTAAGTATGAACCAGGTGTCAAGCATCTGAATTCTGACCACATGATCGTGAAAAACGGTCATAAGTCACATTTTTCAGATTTGTTGTAACTCTGAAGGGTCACTAAGCGAACTGTTATAAGTTGAGGACTACCTGTACATTAGCCCTCTTTGCAAATAAGTAGTAGGCACCAGAAAAATCCTGCTTTGGATAATTTGTTTGAACGTGAGATGTTCTCTCAAGTCTCGGTGTAGCTATCTTCTAGACCTGCTCATAACATCCATGTCCTGCAAGTTCTAGAAACTGAATAATTGCTTTAGTAAATGTAAAACATAAATATTTATTTATTGCAGAAGTTTATGTCTCCTGCGCACCAAGGAAACCCCCTGATGAAAGAGAAACAGCTACCTGTTACCCAAAGTATGCTTTGAAACAGATAACCCTCTCGGCATGGCTGGCTGGGGAATTCTGGGAGTTGAAGTCCATGCCTCTTAAAGTTGCTAAAATCGAGAAACATTTATAAAAAGACACAAGAGATGCCCTTAGGAATCCTATGGTCCAGTTGTTCAATGCAGACTGATTTGCAGAGTAAACTAACTATGTGCCTCCAATACATTATAAAGTTGAAATGTTTATTCATTATTTGCATCTGCTCCTGTCAAAGGACTCCAAATGGAGCGTTTGGTTCTATTAAAACAGCATCTGCAACAAAGCGAGTGATTTAACCTAATGTTAAATTCGGTTGCTACAATAACCTCACTCTCGTTCTACAATGCTTGGCTCAAAACACACATTTCGTCCCAGCTCATTTGCTGAAGAGCAGGAAAACACGGAAACATTTTATTACTATAGAGCACCCTCTAACGCCCAAGAAAGCAAAACAGAGAAGCATCCCTCATGCCTTTTTTTAACCAACCAATGCAGAAAACACACACACAAACACACAAAATACTTGATATTAATTTGTACATAAAACAGTTCCTGAAATATCTTAGGACACAGGAATTTTCCAATCTGTAGGGCTGAATTCTTGAATTAGTTTCTGTTCTGCTTACATAAGTGCCCTGCCCTAAATACAGATCAAAGGCTATTACTTCGCAAATCTTGGATAAATACATGCTCCTATAGAACTGGCTCTAGAGTCGAAAATTCTGATTTATAGTTTGATGACCCACCGTTGCCCAGGTATTTATAGGCGTTGAAGCATTTGTCTGACAGGGACCCATTGAGAGGGGCCTTTCTTTCCCCTACTCCCATGCCCATCATCCCTGCCCTCTCCCTCTCCCTTCCCCTTCCCATGTGCTCCTCTTTCCCACCCTGTCTACAATCTTGGCACTTTGCCCCAAATCCATCAGGCGCTTCCCCATTGGTCCACTGGAGGGTGAACGTCACGTCTGGCTTTCCAGAGGAAGCTGTGAAGGAACTGACATCACAAACAATTGCTGCTCTAGGATGCCACACTCGCTCTACTTGATGGCCCAGGCATTCCAGAGTTGTGCTGGAACACACAGACAAACCCCCTCCCCCAGGGGTGTCTTACTCCTCCCACAGTATTTTTCTCCAGAGAGTAAGTCATCTGAGTACCAAGTTTGGTTGAAATTGCTCGAAGCGCTCCAGAGTTATGCTGGAACATACATACATACATATATACAGTACATACCAGTGGTGGGTTGCAGGCGGTATGCCCCGGTACGGGCGGTATCGGTGCCTGCCTCTGGTACAGTGCTCCAAAGGGTCCACCTGCTCTCCTTACCTGTATTGGAGCTCTTCGGCGCTTCCGCGCACACACACAGGACCTGGGCGATGCTCCACTGAGCAGCTGGAGCATCACAGAGGCGTCACAGGAGATAAGGACGCATGTATGCGCTGCGCACGTTCATGTGGTGGACTCTGGGCCCCGTTGCACCGTACCAATTGCAACGGGATCTGGAACCCACCACTGATACATACAAACAGCCTTTTATATATATATAGAATATAGATAGATATAGATATACACTATATTGCCGAAAGTATTCACTCACTTGCCTTTCCTCACATATGAACTTACTGTAAGTGACCTCCCATTCCTAATCCATAGGGTTCAATATGACATCGGTCCACCCTTTGCAGCTATAACAGCTTCAACTCTTCTGGGAAGGCTGTCCACAAGGTTCAGGAGTGTGTTTGTGGGGATTTGTGACCATTCTTCCAGAAACGCATTTGTGAGGTTGCACACTGTTGTTGGATGAGTTTACGTGGCCTACCACTTCGTGGCTGAGTTGCTGTCATTCCCAACACTTCCACATTCTTATAATACAGCTGATAGTGGACTGTGGAATATTTAGGAGCAAGGAAATGTCACGACTGGATTTGTTGCACAGGTGGCATCCTATCACAGTTCCACGCTGGAATTCACTGATCTCCTGAGAGCGACCCCTTCTTTCACAAATGTTTGTAAAATCAGTCTGCATGCCTAGGTACTTTGTTTTATACACCTGTGGCCATGGAAGTGATTGGAACAGCTGATTCTGGTTATTTGGATGGGTGAGCGAATACTTTTGGCAATATAGTGTAGATGGATAGATTAACTATCCTTTCAGCCCTAAGGATCATGATTAGAAAAAAAAAGCTCTATCAATCATTTATTAATCAAATTGTAAACAACATTCTAATTATGCCGGTTGCCGTGATCCAATGGCAGTAAGGACAAAGATAAGCACTGAGGTTCTGTCAAACAATCATCACTTCTTTACTTTATTGTATGATAAATCCTAGCTGAATGACCAAAATGCAGAACACATCAGTCAAGTTAACCGGAGGAAAACCTTCAACTAATTTTGAAGCAGCCATTTTGGAAATCACGAGCTTAAGCCATGTTAAGTTAGTGCAATTCTCTGGATTCAGTTCACTTCCAGCCTACTATTCTTTGACTAAATTACATTGCCTATAAGCTGATACTAAAACTCCGAGTTTCAAATGTCATTTACAAGAACGCATAAAAGCACGCAGAATTTTCAACACCGCCCCTAAAACCTTGGAGGTTGGCCATTGTATTTATTTATTGGACTGTTTCTGGGTGCCACAAAAGGGGGTTGCTGAGACCCACTCTGGTCATTTTTGATTTGATTGTTGAGCCTGAACATTGATGGATCATCAACCAAGAGGTAAGTTGAGTGGTGTTGTGGACTAGAGGTGGAGGTCTCCCCTCAAAACGGCTTGAAAAATGGCCAGAAAATGGCCTGAAAATGGCCCAGAAAACAGCCTGAAAATGGTCTGAAAATGGCTTAAATGGCCTGAAAATGGCCCAAAAATCGGCCTGAAAACGGCCTGAAAACGGCCCAGAAAATGTCTTGAAAATAGCTTGAAAACAGCCTGAAAATAGCCTGAAAACGGCCTAAATGGCCGGAAAATGGCCCAGAAAATGGCATGAAAATGGCCTGAGCTCTCCGCTCACAATCAGGAGGCTGTGAGTTCGATCCTAGGAAGAGGTGGATATTTCTCTCTCTCTGGGCACGTTGGGAATATATCTGCTGAATATAACTCTGCATTGGTGACAGGAAAAGCATCTGGCCAGTAAAAACTCAGCTCCATTCAAGTTGTCCAGACTCTACCCCACAGGGTCATTAAAAGACAATGATGAACCAAGAAGTGAGATTGACTCAGAGGCTTTAACTTTCTGCCCAACATGTCAACTATTTAGTGAACGGGCAAAGATTTCTCCTTCCCGTGCAAGCAATCTAGTGAATGCATCTACATGTTGACATGCTGCCAACATTCCGAAGATGTTCCCTCTTGCAAAGCTTGCCCACCCAAGACATCTACTCGCTACTCACAAGCAACATGGGCCACCGAGGCTCGCCATCCAGCTTTGCATGTAGATAAAAACGTCCACATTAAACCGATTAAACCATCCTAAGAAGAAAATATAACAACTGGACTCACTGTGAGACATCTGTTACCGCAGGCAGAAGCGCCTCTTCAGCTGTGAGGGCCACATCTTCCATGAAGCTGCTGGCACTCGACATCCCACCACTGCTGCCTTCCAAATGTTTCTTGACTAAAGTTAGGAGGTGAAAATGAGAAACAGAACTGCATTAATCTAGCCAGGGAGGCCAAATTCCTCAGCATGTCCTTTTCTATTGTACGTACCGTATTTTTCAGAGTATAAGACGCACCTTTTTCCCCTCAAAAAAAGAGGGTGAAAATCTGGGTGCGTCTTATACACTGAATACAGCATTATCGGCATCCTGAAATTCCACCCCCTTCACCAAAATGGCCATGAATAGCCTTTAGGAGGCTTCTAGATGGCTCCTGGAGGGTGAGCAGGGCAAAGATAGGCAAAAAAACAGGCCAATTTTTGCTCGTTTTTCCCCCCCCCAACCCCCAGGAGCGCTCTATAAGCCTCCTAAAGGCTATGCATGCCCCCCCCTTTTTTTTTACAAAAAGCAGGCCCGTTTTCATGAAATACGGGCCCATTTTTTTGCTTTTTTTGCCTCCCCCAGCTCTCAGGAACACTCTACAAGCCTCCTAAAGGCTATACATCCCCCTTTTTAATGAAAAATGGGCTCGTTTTCGCAAAAAAATGGGCCGGTTTTGGGAGTTCTGCAGAGTGCAAAACCTTTTCTTTAATTTGCCTCTTCAAAATCTTGGTGTGACTTATACTCCAAAAAATACGGTAAATAAGCTACTGTATGTAAACGGGAGCAATCCCCATACTTCCTCATACTGATGGTGTTACTTAGGCAGGTAATGAAATGTCTGCAAGCCAACAACGAGGCTCAGAGAGCATCAAGAACTCCACAGGTCAACCTCGAGGGTTCCACCACAAAACCGCGGTAGACTAAAGCGCGCTCGATGAAAGCGCGTACGTGACATCATCACAGTGCGACGAAAACATCGCGCTGTGAGCGGTAAATTTAAAATTAAAGCGAAAACCTTACCCTAACCCCCCCAAACCTAACCCTAAACCTAACCCTTAACCTAACCCTAAACCTAACCCTAAACCTAACCCTTAACCTAACGCTAAACCTAACGCTAACCCTTAACCTAACCCTAACCCTAACCCTAACCCTAACGCTTAACGTAACCCTAAACCTAACGCTAACCCTTAACCTAACCCTAACCCTAACCCTAACCCTAAACCTAACCCTTACCTTTATGTGAATCGGCTTGCTTTAATTTAATTTTAATTTTAATTTAATTTTTTTAAAAAAAATTTCGTCGCGCTGCTAATGACGTCAGGTATGTGCTTTAATCGGGCGCACTTTAGTGGACCGCGGTTTTGACGGGTCACGAACCTTGAGCTACAGTTACCTTCTTCTGTTGCTTCCCACACACACACACACACACTATCTCAGTCCTCAGTGACTTGCAGACATTTATTTGAAAATCAGTTCAACAAGTAGGGGAAGGCCCAGAAATACATTGATTTTTCTCCGTAATCTTTCTTAATTAATTCACTATTTAAATAATAATGAAAAGTGATGTCCTATTTATTTATTTATTTTGGTTCCTAGCAGCCTCTCTCCTTTTCATCAAAATATATATTTTAAGAAGGGTTGGTGATTACAAATATAACTTCATTCAGACGAAAATCCTGCTGCTTGTTAGAAAGTTGCGAACCATGACATGCTGCTTGAAAATACAAAAAAATAAAAATAGAAGAACAAGTGGATATATGGATTGCTGTACCAGTAACCATAATAATGCTTCTCATTATCCGCTAAGCTTCTGATTCACACAACCATTTTAAAGACATTTAATTTAAAAGAAAAGGAAGTTTTTTTTATTTCTGATGAATCTCACATGCAAATGAGCCTCTGAGAATGTAAAGTTGTATGTAGCCAAGTCAAGATGGCGCCCACAAAGATTCCCCTCAAAGCTCCGCCTATTTTTAATATGCGCCATCTTGACTTTCTTTTACCACATCCTAATGGGCACTCCTGCAGTAGTTCCACCTAGCCAGGTGAAGAAAAAGTTTAGGGTTGACTATCCCACATTCTGAAATGTTTTCCTTTAAAGCTTTTGTTGATTTTACTTTGTTTTGCTTATTTGTTTTTTTAAAAAATGGCTAATTTGTAGACACTTGAAGTACAGATTCATTCTAAGGAAAATTGATACAAGGCACAAAGGTTTGGTAAAATGGCAGACCCGAAGCAGCAAACATGTCTACGTAGTCAGTGATTTAAAGCAGGGCTCATGTAAAGCAAGGCCCGTTTGATTGCCTTGATTGATTGAAGCAGAGATGAGGCGGCACAATGTCATACTTAAGCGTCCTGCAGTAATCAATTAACCATAAAGAAAGTCTGATGGAAAAGTATATATCCATCCACAAACATCAAGCACACTGTCTTATTACATCTCTGTCTGGAGATAGATAGGTAGATGGAGGATGGATGGATGGATGGATGGATGGATGGATGGATGGATGGATGGATGGATGGATAGATAGATAGATAGATAGATAGATAGATAGATAGATAGATAGATGAGATAAATAGATAAATAAGATGGCTGGACAGACAAACAGACGGACAGACATTGGTGGATAAAAGATAGGAAGGACTGATGATGGATGATGGATGATAGACAGATAGATAAAGATAGTTTATCATTAGCTAGATAGCTAGATAGCTAGATAGCTAGATAGCTAGATAGCTAGATAGCTAGATAGCTAGATAGCTAGATATAGATAGATGATAGATAGATAGATAGATAGATAGATAGATAGATAGATAGATAGATAGATAGATGATAGATAGATAGATAGATAGATAGATAGATAGATAGATAGATAGGATAAATAGATAAATAAGATGGATGGACAGACAAACAGACAGACAGACATGGATGGATAAAAGATAGGAAGAATTGATGATGGATGATAGACAGATAGATAAAGATAGTTTATCATTAGATAGATTACTAGATAGATAGATAGATAGATAGATAGATAGATAGATAGATAGATGATAAATAGATAGATAGATAGATAGATAGATAGATAGATAGATAGATAGATAGATAGATAGATAGATACTGGAGATAAATAGATAAGATGGATGGACAGACAAACAGACAGACAGACATGTATGGATAAAAGATAGGAAGGATTGATGATGGGTGATGGATGATAGACATATAGATAGTAATCTATCATTGGATAGATTACTAGATAGATAGATAGATAGATAGATAGATAGATAGATAGATAGATAGATAGATAGATAGATGGATGGATGGATGGATGGATGGATGGATGGATGGATGGATGGATGGATGGATGGATGGACGGACGGACGGACAGATGGACAGATGGACAGGCAGAATTGTATTAGTGAAATATAACAACCAGAAGTTATGATATGTTGAAATACAATCACAATATATGCTAATAGTCAGAAAAGAATATACAAATAGTAATCCAATTTTTAAAAAAGTGTATATGCTATTCTATATTTTTATTAAGCTGAGGTCTGAATCACTGAGATTTTATATGCCTGTTTAAAATGACTTGCATATTCACAGTGGCAGGTTTTTGTTTCTCAACCTACCTGTTTGCTTGAACATCCGTGTAAGACCTAATGGAGGAAGAAGGATGCAATGTGTTCAAAAAGGATCTTAGTTCTCAGTTGTTTCTAAATTGATCCTAGGTAGGAAGATTATCTCATTGTTCTAAAAACAACCCCAACTATGACATGGTGAACAATCTTTAGATTGTTTTAAAGTTGGAGGGGACCTTGAAGTTCCTTCTAGTCCCGTGGTGGTGAAACTATGGCACGCCGAGCCATTTGCCAGGGCAGGCAACGCCCTGTCAGCTTGCGAGCGTGCATTGGGGGGGGGGGTGTTGCACGCATGGCATTCTGCATGTGGCACGCCAGCGCATGACCCCCTGTGCTCTCCCCGCTTTTGGCACAGCAGCCAAAAAAAGTTTGCCATCCAGCATCTTCTTAAAAATGTCCAGTGTTGGAGCATTCACAACTTCTGGAGGCAAATTGTTCCACTGATTAATTGTTCTAACTGTCAGGAAATTTCTCCTTAGTTCTAGGCTGCTTCTCTCCTTGATAAGTTTCCACCCATTGCTTCTTGTCCTGCCCTCCGGTGCTTTGGAGAATAGCTTGACTCCCTCTTCTTTGTGGCAACCCCTGAGATATTGGAACACTGCTATCATGTCTCCCCTAGTCCTCCTTTCTATTAAACTAGAGATACCCAGTTCCTGCAACCGTTCTTCATATGTTTTAGCCTTCAGTCCTCTAATAATCTTTGTTGCTCTTCTCTGCACTCTTTCTAGAGTCTCCACATCTTTTCTACATCGTGGCGACCAAAACTGAAAGCAGTATTCCAAGTGTGGCCTTACCAAGGCATTATAAAGCGGTATTAACACAACGTGATCGTGTTTTGAGATAAGCTATTCTGTTTATGCAGCCTAGAACTGTGTTTGGCTTTTTTTGATTTTGGCTTATATTTAAATGGTTGTCCACTAGGACTCCAAGATCCCGCTCACAGTTACTACTATTGAGCAAAGTACCACCTATACTGTACCTGTGTGAGAACTTTCAATGTGCCCTTTACTTGCGGGGTGGGGGTGGGGAGGAAATAAAGCTTTCATCAGAAAAATTCAAGATTTTCACAAGTTGCCCCTTTTGCACTCTCTTCTATTTTGTAGAATTTGCCACAACCAGCCCAGTAGAGATGAGTCACGGTCTCCAATTCTAATACTCAATTTCTGTCTTGATTAATATTAAAGGAATGCTTTTTCAGTTTGCTACCTTCTTTGGTAAATGCAAATGATACATGACCTAAGCTTGGAAGATTTTCAAAGGAATGATCTCAAGTCGCATTTCAGAATTAGCCAAATGTCAGTAACAGCTGCAGAACGAGTGGTACTCTCTCTTCCCCCAGCCACTTCTCATCAGAACAGCCCAGACCTGGTTAACTATGATAATTTTGTAGGATACCTGATGGTGAACTTCCAGTGAAGCAAATGTCCTTCTGTTGGAAGGGAAGATGCTCAACTGACCAGCTTAAATAGGTAATATTAGACGAAAGAGAGATGCATTTGTCTGGGCACCACAGAGACTCAGTGGAAGAGTGAAGGAATTGCAACAACGCATGGACAAGAACTAGTGCTGTTCTCTTTCAGGTCTTCCTCCCCCCCCCCCAACATTTGTGTACCCAAGAATTCAAAAGTTGACCCCATGCAGACATACAAGCAAATTTTTATTAGTCCAACCCTTTTTGGACTGGAGAAAATATGCTTACGTTAAGGAGAATTTTTGACATTTGTCCAGGGAAAGAATCCTGCTTTTGAAGCATCAACTTTATGTCATGAAAAATGGCCCGGAAAACGGCCTGAAAAATGGCCAGAAAATGGCCCAGAAAACGGCCTGAAAAATGGCCAGAAAAATGGCCTGGAAAATGGCCCAGAAAATGGCCTGGAAAATGGCCTCAAAAATGGCCAGAAAACGGCCTGAAAAATGGCCCAGAAAACGGCCTGAAAAATGGCTAGAAAACGGCCCAGAAAATGGCCTGAAAATGGCCAGAAAATGGCCAGAAAATGGCCCAGAAAACGGCCTGAAAACGGCCTGAGAAATGGCCCAGAAAACGGCCTGGAAAATGGCCAGAAAATGGCATGAAAAGTGGCCAGAAAATGGCATGAAAAATGGCCTGAAAACAGCCTGAAAATGGCCCAGAAAATGGCCAGAAAATGGCCCTGAAAACGCCCTAATAATGACCTGAAAACAGCCTGAAAAAATGGCCAGAAAACAGCCTGGAAAATGTCCTGAAAATGGCCCAGAAAATGGCCCAAAAATGGCCTGGAAACAGCCTAAAAACACCCTTAAAAACAGCCCCAAACAACAAAAAAACAGGCATGTGCACGCCGGCCAGCTGGTGTTTGGGTTTCTGGTGCTCCAGCACATGCACATGCATGCACATGCATATGCGTTCCAGTTTGGGCACTCAGTGCCAAAGAGGTTTGCCATCACTGTCCTAGGTCAAGTTTGATCCAAGCACACTACAGAATTCCTGGAAGCTTGGCATTCTGACAAATCACCCATCAATAGACAGAGATAAACCATATTTGTATGCTATTCAAAAGAGAACATTAAAAAAAAACCTACCCCCACCAACTCTGACAAGGCAAACTACACCATATAAACAGGGAGCAAACCACACACTCACTAGCACTGATGATGTTACTTAGCAGGGTGATGAAATTTCTCCAAGCAAACAACCAAGCTGAGAGAGCACCAAGGATTCTAACATAAACTGATATATTTCAGAATTGCTTTTCACTTTTCTTTTTTCTCGGTTGGATCTAAATCTCAGAACCGGGGGAATAAGGACAGCTGCCTAACTCCATACTAAGATGTTAAAGTATCATCTGGAATACAATTTCGCAAAGCTTGACTCTCTACTGAAATCCCGCAGAGAATCTCAGTTTCATTTCAGTTGGAAATAAGGGCTGTTCCACAAACTATAAAACCACTGTGTAAGGAATCCCACAAAGCTCGAATTTGTCATCCCACTATCCCCTTGAATATTTCAATATTCTTTTTTTATGTTGTGGACTACCAAGGACGCTAACTAGGCTGAGTGGCTCAGGTTTTTAAAGAACAGTGCAAAAACACACACACACACACACACAACCTTTTGGTAGACTTAAAGTTCACATGAATTGCAACATTCTTGTGAATCAATTAGGAAAACATTTTGAGGCATACAGGAGTATGTCAGTTGTGGCCCGCCAGCATCCAGTGGATCTGGACAGTGAGAAGGTTAGAGAGGAAGATGGGCCAGTCCTAGGGTCTGGGGAAGGCTCTGATGAGGCCTCTGTTCCGGAGGCAGAGAGGGGGCCAGATCCATATGCCAGTTATCAGCTGCCTTCAGAGTCAGACATCAGTGAGGCAGAAGAACAGTTGGAGCCTGTTCCCAGTGTGTGCATGCGCAGAGCTTCCAGGAGAAGGGAACAGCTAAGGAACAAGACTCAACTTGGTATCAAAGCCAAAGGTGGGCGGTGAATGGCCCTTCCCATAGGGAATAAAGAGGAGCGAAAGGGGAGTGGAGTTTGCAGGAGACAATTAGTTCAATTCATGAGGGTGAAGATCTGTTCCTGACTTCTTGCCAAGTAATTGCTGCTACAGCGTGGAGTTTGGAAGATATCGGCCTGGCAGCTCTCCAAGCCTGATAAAGGTTTGCAGTTGTGAAATCTCTTGAAAGACAGTTGGCCGGGACTTTGCTGAAGAGGAATTCACTTTAACCTAAATAAAAGGGGTTTTATCGGGACGAGGAGTCGGCTTCATGCTTTTAGGAAGCCTAGGACAGAACAATGTCACACCCAGGGTTGCCCATAAAATAGGATCCAAATAATTAAAATGGTGACCCCGATAGTGTCCTTGAAGGTCTCCCCCTTTTTTGTTTAACACAACACATCCAGATGTCAGGATAGTTCTGGAAGTATTGAGTCTCCAGTTCATTAAAGCAGCCGTGTCTCTTTTGAACCTAGGATGTACTAACCCAAAAAGTACCAAGCCTGAAAGAGACAGTTTACCTCCAGGTTCATCAAGGTAGAAATTCAACTCTTTCTTATCTTCTTGATCATCAATGAAGTCGTGAGTAATCTGAGGAACGGATAACCCTGTGTCGCCTGGATTGATAGATGTCGAACCATTGTCACGCCCGGGTTTTCCTTTCCTCTTATATTTTTTACTCTGAAACAAAACAGAACACTCAAATGTTATGGATCCTCCACATACAGGAGAAAATCATGCTTACAGAATTTTGAAAACAAAATTCATGGACAATGAAAGAGACGTTATGTATGTATTGGAATGTAGGTATTAGAATGATAGATAAGTTGATACACTAGAACAGTGATGACGAAGTTTCTGGCACCGAGGGCCCGAACCAAAATGCCAGAAACCTGAAGACATGGTTGGCGCATGCATGCCTTTTTTATGGCTATTTGTGGGCTGTTATTGGCCCCCAAAATGGCCCAGAAAATGGTTTGGTTGGGGGGCATTTTCTGACCATTTCCTGGCCATTTTTGGCCTGAAAACAGCTCGAAAAAGGCCTGAAAAGAACCCCAAAAATGCCTGAAAACACCCCAGAAACAGCCTGGTTTTTAGACATTTCTTGAGGCATTTTCTGGCCATTTCCCAGCCATTTTTAGCCCGAAAACAGCCTAAAGAAAGACCAAAAACACCTCAGAAACAGGCTGGCTTTTGGATATTTCTTGAGGCATTTTCTGGCCGTTTCCCAGCCACTTTTGGTCTGAAAACAGCCCAAAATAAATGCTTGAAAACAGTCCAAAAAAGGACCAAAAACACCCCAGAAACAGGCTGGACATTTCTGGAGGCACTTTCTGGCCATTTCCTAGCCATTTTTGTCCTGAAAACCGCCTGAAAAAATGGCCAAAACAGCTCCAAAAAGGACCAAAAACAGGCCAGTTTTCAGGCATTTCTTGAGCTATTTTCAGGCCATTTTCCAGCACTCCAGTGCCTGCAAACACCTGATGCAAGTGCCCACAGAGAGGGTTCTGCTTGCCACCTCTGACAAATATGCCATAAGTTCCCCATCACGGCACTAGAATATGATGGTCAGAAATTACTGTGCAACACTAGCACTGTTTAAAATAGTATATAAGCTATTTTGTTTCTAACCTCTGCTTAATGGCAAGTGGAACACCAGAACAATTACACTGTATTCAATATGTTTATTTAGAGGGATCTTGGAGCCCTAATGGACAACCATTTAAATGGGAGCCAGCCATGTGCAGCAGCTGCCAAAAAAGCCAACACAGTTCTAGGCTGCATAAACAGAGGGAGAGAATCAAGATCACGTGAAGGGTTAATACCACTTTATAAAGCCTTGGTAAGGCCACATTTGGAATACTGCATTCAGTTTTGGTCACCACGCTGTAGAAAAGATGTGGAGACTCTAGAAAGAGTGCAGAGAAGAGCAACCAAGATGATTAGGGGACTGGAGGCTAAAACATATGAAGAACGGTTGCAGGAACTGGATATGTCTAGTTTAATGAAAAGAAGGACTAGGGGAGACATGATAGCAGACTTCCAATATCTGAGGGGCTGCCACAAAGAAGAGGTGGTCAAACTATTCTCCAAGGCACCTGAGGGCAGAACAAGAAGCAATGTGTGGAAACTAATCAAGGAGAGAAGCAACTTAGAACTGAGGAGAAATTTCCTGACAGTCAGAACAATTAATCAGTGGAACAGCTTGCCTCCAGAAGTTGTGAATGCCCCAACAGTTGGAAGTCTTTAAAGAAGATGTTGGATAGCCATTTGTCTGAAACTGTATAGGGTTTCCTGTCTAGGCAGGGGGTTGGACTAGAAGACCTCCAAGATCCCTTCCAACTCTGCTATTGTATTGTATTGTATGTAAACAATAAAAACATATTTAAAAAAAAAGAATTTTGAAAATGTTACACTAGATCAGGGGTGTCAAACTCGTGGCGCCACATTGTCATCATGTGATGTATCACAATTTCCCCCCCCACCCTGCTGAAATGGGGTTGGGCGTGGCCAGCATGTGATGCATCTGGCTGGTTTCTGTGAGTTTGACACCTCTCCATTAGATAGTCAAAAGCCAACACCAAAATCTGTTGTAATTAAAGAATAATTATTATGGCAGACTGCATGAACCATTAGCATTACTCAGGTGACCCTGAGGACACAGATAAACCTCCAAGTGGCCTCAAGGAGCCTCTAAAACAGTGTTTCTCAACCTTGCCGACTTTAAGTCGGCCAAGGTTGAGGAAACACTGCTCTAAAAGGATGCAGAAGACCAGCTGCCTGCAAGGAATAATAAATCCTTCCATTCCCCACCATCCAGTCAGAGCCGAAGAAACTTCTTGGATGAGAAGTGAAACGTCTTCAAAAAAAAAAAAAAAAACCAAGAAAGTCCAGCTGCCTCCTGAAAAAGCACCTTTGGGACAACTATATCAGAGTTCTGGTAGTGTGACTAGTATTATGAGATAAACACAGGAGCAATAACACAGTACACAGAGCCTTAAGACAATTAACAGTGGTTTATATATACAGAAATGTTGTGGCCCAGCAGGAGCCGTTGGAGCTGCCACCAGACTCCGACAGCGAGGGGCCTTATGAGTCGGCCCTGGAGGATGTGAAGGACCCTGGACAGGGTTCCGACTCCGAGCAGGGCGCAGAGAGACTGGTTGGCCACCAGGTGGCGCCTTAGCCTTGGATCAGTGGGTAGGAGACGAGAGAGTGATCCAGAAACCACCTGTGAGTTGTTCCGGGATGCACGCCGTCGAAGGGCTACTTGGCGTCAAGAACAACTACGTAATTACAGGAGGTAATTACACTCAGCTGATGCTCATTAAGATCCTCTCCCGATTATAAAAGAGACTGCTTGTGCCACGTCCTTCTTGCAGAAGTCAACGTTAGGGACTAACGAGAAACAAACTTGGCAGGCTGGATTGCTGCCAGAGTTAGTTTGCATTGCTGCCAAGGTTTGTAAGACTTGCTGCCAAAGTTCTTATCTCTTTGTTTATTTGGCTTTCAGTCAACGAGAGTCTGGACTTAGTAAAAAACATTCTCATTTACGTTTGTCTCGGCTTTCGTTCCTGGACGGAGGAGGGGGGTCAGAACACAAATACGTGCAGAGATAAAATCCCTTACCATTCACTACAGACACAAGGAGAGAACTAAATACATGCCGAAAGAGAGAAACTCCCCTCTAATGACCACCTGCACTCTTAAAACAGTAAATGACTTGGGTGGACCCTACAAGAGTCTTAAAGAGGCGATACCAGTGGTGGGATTCAGCCAGTTCGCACCACTTTGGGAGAACTGGTTGTTAACTTTCTGAGCAGTTTGGCAAACTGGTTGTTGGAAGAAATCATTAGGACAGAGAACCGGTTGTTAAATCACTTGATTCCCACCACTGGGCGATACTATAGCTGCAATGAATCAGGCTCATTGCATCAGCCACATTGCATTAGCTTACTGATTACAGCTTACAACTTTACATCAGCTGGCAGCTATTAAATCCTCAGTACCTTGACAAGCCATGACCTGGATGATTGAGAATCTCTACAGACTTTTCGTCCTGTACAGAGTTCCGAGGATGAGACATTGGGGTTTTTGGCCTGAGGAAAAATGCTTCATAAATGTAAATAACTCGGGGAAGGGGAGAGAGAAAAAAAAACTCCTTCTGACCTGTTTTCGGAGATTTGGGCTGGGCGGTGCGGCTGTTTTCTTTGGGTTCTGAGCTGAGGTAATGTAGATCTTCCAGGTGGCCACGCAGCCCTGAGGTTTTTCTGCTGCATAACTTCTCCACAAAGTCTACAAAGGGTGTAAAAATAGGCTTTTGCTTGTTTCATAGCAAACACGGTGATTTTTTTGTTTTTACTCCTTTATTTTAATTTTCCAACATAGCAATAGCAATAGCAGTTAGACTTATATACCGCTTCATAGGGCTTTCAGCCCTCTCTAAGTGGTTTACAGAGTCAGCATATGGCCCCCAACAACAATCCGGGTCCTCATTTTACCCACCTCGGAAGGATGGAAGGCTGAGTCAACCCTGAGCCGGTGAGATTTGAACAGCCGAACTGCAGAGCTGCAGTCAGCTGAAGTAGCCTACAGTGCTGCATTTAACCACCGTGCCACCTCGGCTCCCGAGGTGGGAGAGTGCAACACAGAGGCGGGATTGGTTCGGATCGGTAGCTCCGAAGGTCAGCTGGGAGCGAACTGGTTTGCTCCCACTAGCAAGTGCCCACCCCCCCGCTGGCCCTGTGCTTTACCTACCTTTATCTTCTCAGCTGAGTCACACAGCAGAGTGGATTGCTGCGCCTCAGCTGTTTTCCTTCCCAAGCAGTAATCCGGGAACGTACCGTATTTTTGGATTTAGATTGGATTTAATTCATTTTTTCGGATTATAAGATGCACCGGTGTATAAGACTCACTAGGATTTCGAAGAGGTAAGTAAGAAAATGAAGTTTTTGCCTTCCCTCAGCCCCCAGCAGCCCTCTGCAGGCTTCAGCAGGGCTGGGGCAAGGCAAAAAAAGCCCTCCGTATTTGTGAAAAACGGCCCATTTTTCACAAAAACGGGGGCATTTTTGCCTTGCCCCAGCCCTGCTGAAGCCTGCAGAGGGCTGCTGGGGGGCTGAGGGAAGACAAAAAGCCTCAATTTTTGCAAAAAATGGCTTGTTTTTAGCAAAAATGGGATGCAGGGCAGGGCTTCAGGAGGCTAAAAATGGCTGTATTCCGTGTATAAGACGCACCAATATTTCCACGCTCTTTTAGGGGGGGGAAGGTGCATCTTATACTCCGAAAAATATGGTAAGTCTTCTCTAAACTTTGCATGCATGCTCAGCGCGCTCTCAGAAAACCAGTTGTTAAACCACGCCTGGTGCAACAGTTTCTCTGGAACTGTCTTCTCTCCCCCACCCTCCCACAATGGCTGTAGATGGAAATGAAAACTTCAGGTCAGCTTCGCTGCTGTTTCCTTATCATTTCTTTCTTATCGTTCGGTTCATTTTTCCAATTTTACGATTCAGTATTTACCTGAATTAGAGATGCCGCTGCAGGAATCTGCCGGTTGAAATGCTTCTGGCGCTGTTTCTGTTGGACTTTAAGGGCGAATCCTGATCCCAAAATCCCCTGAAAACCAAAGGAAACTATTTTTTAAAAGCCTTTAAACAGGACAGCCCTGCTAACAAAATTGCATATAGTCAAGGCTCTGGTTTTCCCAGTTGCAATGGATGGCTGAGAAAGTTGGACCATAAGAAAGGCTGAGCACCAAAGAATGGAGGCCTTTGAACTCTGGTGCTGGAGAAGACTCCTGCGAGTCCCTTGGACTGCAAGGCGATCCAACCAGTCAGTCCTAGAGGAGATCCATCCTGGCTGCTCTTTAGAAGGCCAGATCCTGAAGAGGAAACTCAAATCCTTTGGCCACCTAATGAGAAGGAAGGACTCACTGGAGAAGAGCCTCATGCTGGGAAAGATTGAGGGCAAAAGAAGAAGGAGATGACAGAGAAGGAGGTGGCTGGATGGAGTCACCAAATCAGTAGGTTGAGCTTCAATGGACTCCAGAGGATGGTAGAGGACGGGAAGGCTTGGAGGAATGCTGTCCATGGAGTCGCAATGGGTCGGACATGACTTCGCAACTAACAACAACAAATCATGACACGGTCTTCTTTTGTTCCTTTAACATTATCGGCTACTTTTTGCTTAGTTTACTCAAGTGTTTTAAAACATTTTTGCACATTGCCTTCAGATGCTTTGTAGTTATGCAACTAGCAAATAGTATAAATCAGGAGTGTCAAACTTGAGTTCATTGAGGGCCGCATCAGGGTTGTGTTTGACCTTGGGAGGGGTCAGGGGGCACAGCCAGTGGGTCATGCCAGTTTGATGTCACTCGTGTCAGTGGCGCAGGGGGTGGCCTGAGTCCTCTGCCAGGAAAAATGGGCTCCCAAGCTCCGTTTTCGGTTGTGACAGCCTCCTGTAACCTTCTAAGAGCAAAAACTCTCAAATCTGTTTTTTCTGGCAGAGGCACTGTGGTCCACTCCGCTGTTTCCAGGGTGGCCTTGAGGGCCAGACCTAAGCACCCTGCTGGTCGAATCTGGCCTGCGGGCCTTGAGTTTGACACCCCTGGCATAAATAAAGAAATGAACAAGTCTTTATTCGACGTACATAAAAAAAGAAAAGGACAGAGTTTTGTTTGAATGTTTGTGGCTGCCATTCCTAGTCTGAATCATCCTGCATAAGTTGATACTTTAGGCAGATGAACAATCTTCAAAAATCAGAAAGTGTTGCCTTGTTTCATCATAGAAAATAGAATGATAGGGTTGGAAGGGACCTTGGAGGTCTTCTAGTCCAACCCACTGCTCAAACAGGAGTCCCCATACCATTCTGGGCAAATGCTGTCCAATCTCTTTTTTTTTAAAAAAAAATCCCCAGTAATGAAGCTCCCAAAATTTCCTGGGGCAAACCATTCCACTGATTAATTATTCTCACTGTCAGGAAATGTGTCCTTAGCTGCTGGTTGGATTTGGATTTGGATTTTATTGCATTTATATGCCGCCCTATTCCTGGAGGGACTCAGGGCGGCTCACAAATCAAAGGAAGGGAATACAGACAAGGGGGAAACAACAAACAAGCAACTACAAAAGAATTTAAAAGCAATCAACAACCACACAGTTCGAGCGGGGACAGGAACTCGTCAACCCCAGGCCTGTCAGAGCAGCCAGGTTTTAAGGGCTTTGCGGACGGCCTGAAGGGTGGTGAGGGTCCGAATCTCCACGGGGAGCTCGTTTCAGAGGGCCAGAGCAGCCACAGAGAAGGCCCTCCTCCGGGTGGTAGCCAATCGGCATTGGCTGGTAGATGGGATTCGGAGGAGGCCTACTCTGTGGGATCTAATAGGTCTGTTGGAGGTAATTGGTTGGATCTCTCTTTGATAACCTTCCATCCATTACTTCTTTTCTTGCCCTCAGATGCTTTGGAGAATAGGCCAACCCCCCCTCTTCTCTGTGACAGCTCCTTAAAACTGGAAAAACTGGTATCATGTACCCCCAACTCCCTTAATTCATCAGACTAGACATACCTAGTTCCCTCAATTGTTCATTGTAAGGTTTTGTTGTTGTGGCCAGTGGCCAGTGGAGCCGGCAGCTGATTCAAACAGTGGGGAGGTTGGGGAGGAACATGGGCCAGTCTTGGAGTCTCTGGAAGGCTCTGACGAGGGCTCTGTGTCGGAGGCAGAGATGGGGCCAGGGTTGTCTGACAGTTATCAGCTGCCTTCGGAGTCAGACATCAGTGAGGCAGATGAACACCTGGAGCCTGTTCCCTATCCATGCATGTGTAGAGTTGCCAGATGATGGGAACAGCTATGGAACAAGGGCTGACTCAGGAATAAGGCCAGAGGTGGACGGTGAATGGCCCCTCCCATAGGGAATAAAAGAGGAGCGAAAGGGGAGTGGAGTTTGCAGGAGACCATTAGTTCATTCCTGCATTGTTGCCAAGTATTGCGGAGGTGTCTGAAAGATATCCGCCTGGCTACTCTCCAACCCTGATAAAGGTCAGTGATTGTGAACTATCTTGAAAGACTATGGGAGAGGAAAGACTTTGCTGGAGAGGAATTCGCTGTAATTTAAATAAAAGGGGTTTATCAGGAGGAGGACTCGACTTCGGCTGCTGGGGAAGCCTGTCAGAACATTAGTCTCCAGAGCCTTTATCAACTATGTTCTTGTCTCTGGACTCCTTCTAGCTTTCCAGTATCTTTTTTGTATCGTGGTGACCAAAGCTGGATGCAGTGCTCCAAGTGTGGGCTCACTAGTGAAGTATAAAGCAGCACTATCACTCCATGTGATCTTGAAACTATCCCTCTGTTGATGCAACCTAGGACTCCATTGGCTTTTTTGGCAGCTGCCGCACACTGCTGACTCATTCTTAATACTCATATACTCACTGCAGGCAGAGCAAAGAATGAGATTGCAAACACGGAGAAACAGGAGGCGATGGTCTTGCCAATCCATGTCTGTGGCACTTTATCCCCGTAGCCAATAGTTGTCACCGTCACCTACGCAAAGAGAGAAGAGAGGGCATCATTTGCCTGGAATATATATAGCAATAGCAATAGCTGTAGACTTATATACCGCTTCATAGGCCTTTCAGGCCTCTCTAAGCGGTTTACAGAGAGTCAGCATATTGCCCCCAACAATCTGGGTCCTCATTTTACCCACCTCGGAAGGATGGAAGGCTGAGTCAACCCTGAGCCGGTGAGATTTGAACCGCTGACCTGCTGATCTAGCAGTAGCCTGCAGTGCTGCATTTAACCACTGCGCCACCTTGGCTCTATGCATTATATATGCATTACAAGCATTGCATTATCGGTGTGGGTGCGCTGTTGCATGTATCTGTGCACACTTTTGGCAGACAACAAGAAAAAGGTTAGCCATCATGCTGTGGCCGAGCAGGAGCCATTGGAGCTGCAAACAGACTCCGATAGCGAGGGACCCTATGTGTCGGCTCTGGAAGATGTGGACGACCCTGGACAGGGTTCAGACTCCGAGCAGGGACCAGAGAGGCTGGTTGGCCACCAGGAGGCGCCTGAGGCATGGAGCAGCGGTGAAAGCCAAAGGGAGTTAGTCCCTGACGTCAGGCCCTGGAGCAGTGGGGAGGAGCTAAGGGAGTTGGTCCCGGACGCCAGGCAAAGACGGGCAGATAAGCGCCGACAGCAACTACGGAGATATAGAAGATAATTGGGGCCAGGTGGTTGTGATTAGGCTCCTCCCAAGAGAGTATATAAGAAGAGACTTTGGGAGGAGGCTTTTTGCAGGACACAACCATTATACTAAAGCTGGAGAAGCTCTTGTGTGTATTTCTTATCTGTGGAAGTCTGGGTTGCTGCCAAAGTCTTGTCGGTGTGTTAATTTACCGTGAATAAATTGTCTAGCAGTAATCTTGTGTCGGCGTGACTCACCGTACGGAGGGGGGTCAGAGCACATCACTATGATATCCAGAGAACAAGACTTACCACTCCCCACCAGAGAGCATCAGCGTAGCTGGAGAATCCAGTTCGTCCCTCTTCATCCACAGCGTCTTTCTCAGCAAGATAGACAAAATAGGATGAGAAGATTAGGCCCAGGAACCCAATGTACAGGGTAGTTATGAGTTCCTAAGAAAAACAGAAATGAATTTCTTAGAGCTCGGACATAATTGCAATAGCACTTAAGACTTATATACTGCTTCACAAGGCTTTACAGCCCTCTCTAAGTGGAGTCAATCTGTTGCCCCCAACAATCGGGGCCCTCATCTTACCGACCTCGGAAGGATGGAAGGCTGAGTCAACCTTGAACCAGTGAGAATCGAACTGCTGGCAGTAGGTAGAATTAGCCTGCAATACCACATTCTAACCACTGCGCCACCCTGGCTCGTAATTTTATTGATTCAATTGTACACTGCCCAGGGTCTCTCTCTGGTTAAGAAACATGAAATATAAATAAACACAACATTCCATGTTTAGAATACTTTTAAATAATAACATCTTTCATACTTCGTGTTCTTATTTGTTGACCTTCTGTTAAAACCTGGCTGTTCCGGCAGGCCTGCGGCTGTTGACCTATTGTTAAGCTCCAGCCCCGATCAGATCGAATGCGTGTTGTGAATTTTAAACTATTCTTTATCTATTCTATAAATAAATAAATAAATAAATAAATAAATAAATAAATAAATAAATACCCCTGATTGTGTGATTTTCATGTAACGGTTATCTCCCGGGGAACCACAATACAGGTAGTCCACAAATTACGACTGGAATGGAGCTTGCCTTATTACAATCATAAGTTGTCACGGTCGTAAAATGGGTTGGTCACACACAGCCAATCTGATTTTGTAGCCTTTTTCACAGTGGTCATTATGTGAATAGGATGGTCATAAGAGTTAACACATGGTTTTGCCAAAACCCAGAAATAAGTGTCAGGTTTTGGGAAAAAAATGTGGTGAAATGTGCTTCCACGATCATGGGATGTTGCAAACAGCCATAAGTGCAGCTGTATTGACCTGAAATACAATCATTTGACTGTGAAAGCGCAGGTTGGAACTTCTGAGCTAGTCATAAGCCCTCTTTTTCAGATAGGTTGTAACTTGGTTGTAAGTCGAGAGCTACCAGTAAACATTTATCCAACAACTGTCTAATTAGACTCCTACAGCTAAGATAAATTATAAGCAATAATATGCCTTTTAGAAGACACAATATATACTGTATTTTCGGACTATAAGACGCACCGGTGTATAAGACGCACTAAGATTTCGAAGAGGTAAGTAAGAAAAAGGAAGTTTTTGCTTTTCCTCAGCCCCCAGCAGCACTCTGCAGGCTTCAACAGGACAAAAACACCCCCGTTTCTGCCCTGCCCCAGCCCTGCTGAAGCCTGCAGAGGGCTGTTGGGGGCTGAGGGAAGGCAAAAAAGCCTCAATTTTTGCAAAAAATGGCTTGTTTTCGCAAAAATTGGATGCGGGGCAGGGCTTCAGGAGGCTAAAAATGGCTGTATTCAGTGTGTAAGACGCACCAACATTTCCACGCTCTTTTAGGGGGGGAAATGTGCGTCTTATACTCTGAAAAATACAGTAAATTGAGTTTCAGTCCCAAGGATATTACGTCCCCATAACAACATACACACATACCATTGGTGGGTTCTGGGAGGTACGGCCCGGTACGGGTGTACAGGTGGTAGCTGGGAGTAGCCGTCACCGTACCGGAACGATGGCTCATTTGGCCCACCCACCCACGTTTCTTACCACTTTTTGATGCAAATGGGCCAACTGCGGACATGTGCACAGCGTGTGCTGCCTGCGCGACCTCCACTGAGCAGCTGGGTGTCTCTGGATGGTGGTGTGTACATGCGTATGCAGCATGCATGCCCAACAAGAATGCCCGGCACCGATGCAGCGTACTGTTTGCATTGGGATCCGGAACCCACCACTCACTCTCTCTCTCTCTCTCTCTCACACACACACACACACACACACACACACACACACACACACACACACACACTGTTTCCCATGCTAGCCCATATCGTTACAATATTCCCCCTTCCCCTATTAGTGTAAGTCATATTTTCCAATTGAGTGCTGTTATTTTGTTATGAGAAAAGTCTCTAGGCTTGGCAGACACCTGCCGACCTGTCCTTGGCTCTCACTGCTCTTCTGCTTAAAGCCTGGTGCCTGCATTCCATCCAACCCTCCCAGCCCCTCTTTAGTTCTTTGTTAAGTTGAAAAGCGATAATATTTGCAACAGCAGAAGTGCGCTTCCGTTTGACATGGTACCTGGCGATGTATGAATACCACAGACCCCAAGAGTCTCCAAGTCCCACCTTGTCGGTCTACATGAAGCATGCGAAGGATCTGAAGAAACCGGATTCCCCTTAAAAGAAACGTTGGAAGAGAAAATGTAGAGAGATCAAGACTTGTGCTCTCTATGTGTCAAGGTCTGCAATTAGGAGCGATGGGAAGCCTGGCACTTAAGATAACTCTTATTGTCTTTTTTACTCTGAGCACACTGGCCCACATTAATGAAAATGAAATTCTGATGCCTGCTGTTCACAAAAAAGTGTATTTCTACTCAAACCCATATACAACACATTCAATATATATGTCTAAAATATACCTGCACCATACATACCTCTACTCTACCGATCTACATCTGCCTGCCTGCCTGCCTGCCGGCCTGCCTACCTACCTACCTGTCTACCTACTTACCTGTCTACCTGTCTACCTATCTATCTGTCTGCCTGTCTTTCTACCTCTACCTACCTGCCTGCCTGCCTGCCTGCCCACCTATCTATCTACCTACCTACCTCCATCCATCCACCTACCTACCTGTCTACTTACCTGAATATCTATCTGTCTGCGTGTTTGTCTATCCATCTGTCTGTCTGTCCATCTGTCTTCCTCTACCTACCTACCTACCTCTACCTACCTGCCATCAATCCATCCATCCATCCATCATCTTTATTAATCCTGTCCATTTTGAATATGTAGCGGGAAGACTTGTGCTGATATATACGTTGTGTACATACATTTTTTGTGGGATATTCTGCAAAGTGCAGAACAGCAGCCAAGAATAGTAAGCCAAAGAAATTAAGACATAAGATAAGAAATACAATTAAATCCAGTTTGCCTAATCTACAATTATATAACTCTCTCCAAGCCATCCTTGCTCCTATGTTCTTTTTGTTCTATAAATCTCATACAAAACATCGTTCCTTTCAGCATCTCACAACCTCCATCCAATTATACTTGGTCTTCAGATCAGATCAGTTTAACAGAGTTGGAAGGGACTTTGTAGGTCATCTAGCCCACCCCCGTCCCGCCCAAGCAGGAGACCCTACACCATTCCTGACAGAGGGCAGTCCAGTCTCGTCTTGAAAGCTTCCAGTGATGAAGCTCCCATAACTTCTAAAGGCAACTTCTGTTCCATTGGTTGATTGTTCTCACTGTCAGAATATTTCTCCTTATTTCCAGGTTGAATCTCTTCCTTGATCAGTTTCCATCCATTGTTCCTTGTCTGGTCTTCAGGTGCATTGGAAAATAGCTTGACCCCCTCCTCTCTGTCTTCTCAAATATTGGAAGACTGCTATCATGTCTCCCCTGGTTCTTCTCTTCACTAGACTAGCTATGCTCAGTTCCTGCAACTGTTCATTGTATGTTTTAGCCTCCAGTCCCCTAATCATCTTGGCTGGTCTTCTCTGCACTCTTTCATTTCCTCTTGACCCCCTTTTCCTCTTCCTTTGTAGAGGTATTCTTCTTCATCTGTTCATCTTCTTTCTATCTAACAATGTCTCAGAGGGGTAGGAATAGCTTATCTCAAAACACGATCAGGTAAAGTGTTAATACCACTCTATAATGCCTTGGTAAGGCCACACGTGGAATACTGCATCCAGTTTTGGTCATCTCGATGTAATAAAGATGTTGAGACTCTAGAAAGACTGCAGAGAAGAGCAACAAAGATGATTAGGGGACAGGTGGTTAAAACATATAAAGAATGGTTGCTGGAATTGGGTATGTGTAGTCTGATGAAAAGAAGGACTAGGGGGAGACCTGATAGCAGTCTTCCAATATCTCAGGGGTTGCCACAAAGAAGAGGGAGACAAACTATTCTCCAAAGCACCTGAGGGTAGGACAAGAAGCAATGGGTGGAAACTAATCAAGGAGAGAAGCAACCTAGAAATAAGATGAAATTTCCTGACAGTTATAGCAATTAACCAGTGGAACAGTTTGCCTCAAGAAGTTGTGAATGCTCCAACACTGGAAGTTTTTAAGAAGAGAGTGGACAACCATTTGTCTGAAATGGTGTAGGGTTTCCTGCCTGAGCCAGGGGTTGGACTAGAAGACCTCCAAGGTCCCTCCCAACTCTGTTATTCTAAATATTAAAATCTGTCCTTTGATAGTTTTAGAACAGTGTTTCTCAACCTTGGCCACTTGAAGATGTCTGGACTTCAATTCCCAGAATGCTGGCTGGGGAATTCTGGGAATTGAAGTCCAGACATCTTCAAGTGACGAAGGTTGAGAAACACTGTTTTAGAAGGATAAAAAACCCACAACAATTATGGTGGTGGCAATAAAATATATGCATATAGGCAGGATGCAAAGCTGAGAAGCAGGAAATAATTAAATAATTTATTGAAACTGTTTCAACATACCTTATTGCAGAGGTAGCAAACACTTGTCCATTTGATCCCACACTCAGAACAATAATTGAAGCTATCACAACTATGAGATCTGTTGATAAAGCATATGAACTATTTCAATATCTGCTTAATACCCTTTAGGAAAAGAAATCTTCCACAAAACAGGCCTTGATACTATGTAAAGCTATTTTCTTACACGGGTGTTAAATTAGCCATCCCAGCTTAGACATATTACCTCAGCTACTCCAGTGTAGTATTTTATTATTTACTAGTTGATAACTCTGGGTATGTATTTATCCCAATCCTGTATCAGAGGGAGCCCCCTTGTGGAGTACTGTGAAGCCGTTACCAGGGCAACTCCACTGTGCTGTACAGTAGAAGCCATTTTAAGGCACAACAGACTGTTCCTTAACAGAATGTGAATCCAAAATGCACACTATCACTCTCAAAAGTACTGTGACTTTACACTATAGATATAATTCAGCCCTTTTCATTTCGGCGGCCCAGGCGTTCCAGAGTTATGCTGGAAAACACACCCACAGACACTCACACCCCAAGGGGTGTTAGGGGTGTCTTAGCAATAGCAATAGCAGTTAGACTTATATACCTCTTCATAGGGCTTTCAGCCCTCTCTAAGCGGTTTACAGAGTCAGCATATCGCCCCCACAGTCTGGGTCCTCATTTCACCCACCTCGGAAGGATGGAAGGCTGAGTCAACCTTGAGCCGGTGAGATTAGAACCGCTGAACTGCAGATAACAGTCAGCTGAAGTGGCCTGCAGTACTGCAGCCTAACCACTGCGCCACCTCGGCTCTATCACCACAATATTTGTTTCCAGAGAGTAAGTCATCTGTGTACCAAGTTTGGTTGAAATTGCTCAAGGTGTTCCAGAGTTATGCTGAAACACACACACACACACACACACACACAAAGACACATACACACAGCTATTTATATACACAGAGAAATTGGGTTGTTAATTGCCAAAACATGGCCTTCCCAATCTCAACAACTTTTAAAATGTATAGACTTCAACTTCCAGAATTTCCCAGCCAGCATTTGAGGGACTTCAATTCCCAGAATTCCCTGGCTGACGTTTGTGGACCCCCGAATTCCCAGCCAATATGCTGTGTAAGGAATTCTGGGAGATGAAGTTCACCCTTGTTGCTGTTGCTGAGAAACACCCAGCATTAGACAACTGGAACGTTATTTAATTTAAAGGAAGGCTCACCTATTATCGATATCGGCTTCCTGGCGAAACGTATGCGTCCTTTGATACCAACATATTTGCTTCTGCAACCTGCAGACCAGAGCCTCACCGTGTATTCAGCACCAAAAAAGACCACCAAGACAATTTCCTAAAATTGGAAACGACGATGGTTATTTTTAACATTCTTTTAAAATATGCACTTACCATTCAGAAATCATTTTATGTTAAAAAGTGGTACAATGTCAGGGACAGCCCCTTCCCTCCTTCCCAATAGCAATAGCAATAGCAATAGCAGTTAGACTTATATACCGCTTCATAGGGCTTTCAGCCCTCTCTAAGCGGTTTACAGAGTCAGCATATTGCCCCCAACAACAATCCGGGTCCTCATTTTACCCACCTCGGAAGGATGGAAGGCTGAGTCAACCCTGAGCCGGTGAGATTTGAACAGCCGAACTGCAGAACTGCAGTCAGCTGAAGTAGCCTGCAGTGCTGCAGTGCTGCATTTAACCACTGCGCCACCTCGGCTCTTCCCAAGCCCAAGATACCAAATTTCACACCTGTTCTTGGCACACCTGCACACCCAACAATTCCTACAGCCATACCAGCCATCCGGACAAAACCATGGATCTTTTAGAATCTGGAGGGGGGGTGGGATTTCTCATCGAGAAGAATCACACCAAAGGATAATAAAATAGGTACATTTAGCACACAGAGATCCTTGATGTGTTTCTTTCTTCCTCTCTGCTTATAATTATGTAATGTGGAACATGAAGTTGTATTGTTTCTCTGAGTTCACCAGTGCTCTACCACTAAGCTGTTAAAACCAGAATGTGACTTGGCCAAGGGGCACAATCAAGATAGCTTCCTTTTGGGGTATTCAAACAAATCAACATTGACCAGCATCCAATTTCCCAAACATTCCAAATTAAGAGGAAAAGAGGAGGGGATGGGGAGGAGGATGATATTGGTAAGGATGTAAATAAACTGGATTCTGTGAATAGCAAATAAGCTGTGAGATTCATTGACATTAGATTGATATAGTTTCAATTAAGAGGTAAAAGCAAAGGTTCCCCTCAAACATATGTGCTTGTCGTTCCCGACTCTAGGGGGCGGTGTTCATCTCCGTTTCAAAGCCGAAGAGCCAGAGCTGTCCGAAGATGTCTCCGTGGTCATGTGGCTGGCATGACTAAAGGCCGAAGGGGCAGGGAATGCTGTTACCTTCCCTCCAAAGGTGGTTCCTATTTTTCTACTTGCATTTTTACGTGCTTTCAAACTGCTAAGTTGGCAGAAACTGGGACAAGTAACGGGAGCTCACTCCATTACACGGCGCTAGGGATTCAAACCACCGAACTGCCGACCTTTCTCATCAACAAGCTCAGGGTCTTAGCCACTGAGCCACCATGTCAAAATAGCAGCTTACGGTATGTAATAAATAAATCTGGTCTTTTCACTTGTTCACTTTTTCATAGAAAGGTCCCAGCTAATCTGTACTATGCAATTTATCTAATATTTCAAAGTAGATCACTTACCATCCAAAAAAGCGTTCCGGTGGCAAATTCTGCGTAATGTTCTATAGTAGACAGAACACTGAAAATTAAACAAACCAGCACCAGCAGAAATCTACAAATAAAAAAAGTAATAACCGAAAAGCTGTAATTCATTTAAAAGTATACACTTTTTTCTCCTCTTCTTTTAAGCAATCGATGGAGCCTGAGACATTTGGGCACATTTATAAATTTAGAAGTGGACTCAATCATCTACCCAGTGGTGGGTTTCAAATTTTTTTAGAACCTCTTCTGTAGGTGTGGCCTGCTTTGTGGGAGTGGCTTGCTGGCCATGTGACTGGGTGGGAGTGGCTTGGCAGTCATGTGACTGGGTGGGCATGGCCAACTTGTAAAATGTGGTGAAATTCACTTAACAACGCTCTTGCTTAGCAACCAAAATGTTGGCTCAGAAACTCTGGCATATAAAGCACGCAAGTCTTAAAGCTGTCGAGTTACAAGATCCTTGTAGCCCTAACCCTTTAGGAAAAAAAAAAACCAGGGATGTTCAAACTTGACAGCTTTAAGACTTGTGGACTTCAACTCCCAGAATTCCTCCTCCAGTAATGTTGGCTCAGGAACTCTGGCATTGAAGCACGCAAGTCTTAAAGCTGTCAAGTTACCAGACCCTTGCACCCCTAACCCTTTAGAAAAAAACCCCAGGGGTGTTCAAACTTGGCAGCTTTAAGACTTGTGGACTTCAACTCCCAGAATTCCTCCTCTCGCTCTTCATCTTGATGATGTGTGGATGGGCGCGGGGAGGGACCTGGAACCGGTTCTAAACGGCACTGTAGATTTGTGGAACCTCTTCTATAGAAGAAGTTAGAACTGGCAGGAACCCACTCCTGCATCTACCCAACCTTTACCAATCAAAAGACCAAACTTCCTCACATCTGTGGTGTTGATGATATTATTTAGTATGCAGTGAAATGTTTGCAATCCCAACAACAAGCTAAAAGGACTTTCCAAAGCCAACATGCCTGCCCTGAGCTATGCATACTTTCTAGTGTTGTGGCAGCTTTAAGATGGGTGGCCTTCAACTCTTAGAATTCCCAGAATTCCCTAGACAGGAGTTGAAGGCCACCCGTCTGAGAGCTGCCAAGGTTGCGCAGTGGTTAAATGCAGCACTGCAGGCTACTGCTAGATCAGCAGTTCAGCGGTTCAAATCTCACCGACTCAGGGTTGACTCAGCCTTCCATCCTTCCGAGGTGGGTAAAATGAGGACCCAGATTGTTGGGGGCAATATGCTGACTCTCTGTAAACCGCTTAGAGAGGGCTGAAAGCCCTATGAAGCGGTATATAAGTCTACTGCTATTGCTATTGCTATTGAGAAACACTGTGACCACAATTGAGCCCAAAATATATGTTGCTAAGCGAGACAGTTGTGTTGTGACCTGCCAGCGGAACTGGAAGCAGATTCGGACAGTGAGGAGGTTGGAGAGGAACATGGGCCAGTCAGTGATGGGATTCAAAAAAAAATTGCTACCGGTTCTGTGGCCATGATTTGGTGGGTGTGCCAGGGAAAAAAATACTGTAAAATCTCCATTCCTTCCTCACTCCAGGGGAAGGTTACTGCAAAATCCCCACTTCCTCCAGATCAGCTGGGGCTCAGGAGGCAGAGAATAGAGAATAGCAAAACATCTTCAAAAGAAGAAAGTCCTGTTGCCTCCTGAAAAAAAGCCCCTTTGGGACAACCATGACCTGGATGACGGAGAATCTCTACAGACCTGTAATTGTTATTAAATTCTAATATTTCCACCTTGCTGTATACCTCCTTGCAGTGGTGGGTTTCAATTTTTTTTAGAACCTCTTCTGTAGGTGCTTTGTGCCTGCTTTGTGGGAGTGGCTTGCTGGCCATGTGACCGAGTGGGAGTGGCTTGGCAATCATGTGATTGGGTGGGCATGGCCAACTTGTAAAATGGTGAAACTCACTTAACAACGATCTTTCTTAGCAACCAAAATGTTGGCTCAAGAACTCTGGCATTGAAGTGTGCAAGTCTTAAAGCTGTCAAGTTACAAGACCCTTGCATCCTTAACCCTTTAGAAAAGAAACTCCAGGGGTGTTCAAACTTGACAGCTTTAAGACTTGTGGACTTCAACTCCCAGAATTCCTCCTCCAGTCATGTTGGCTCAGAAATTCTGACATTGAAGTGTGCAAGTCTTAAATCTGTCAAGTTACAAGACCCTTGCACCCTTAACCCTTTAGAAAAAAAAACCACTAGGGATGTTCAAACTTGACAGCTTTAAGACTTTAAGGTTTAGATAGGACTCTTAGAGGTAGGCAGGACAATTGGTGAGCCAGCCAATCAGTGAGTGACGGGCGGGGCAAGTGTGGTGCGGACGGACGAGGGGAGGGAACTGGAACCGGTTCTAAATGGCACGGTAGATTTGTGGAACCTCTTCTATAGAAGAAGTTAGAACTGGCAGGAACCCACCCCTGCCTCCTTGATAGAAATGTACAGTGTGGTTCTGAAGTGGGAGATTGGGGTGATATGCTATTTCCATCCCTTTTCCACAACTCTGCTACTTCCCACTTGAGAATTTGGTGTTCCCCAAGCAGTTGATCCCTCTTTTCCCTAAATGCAACCTTGCTTTATTTTGATTCAAAATCTGACTCACAAAGAACTGAATTTGGAATGAACCAGTGCAATTATTATTTTTTGCTTCCTTTCCTACACACAGACAGCCATACAGAAAAAAATATAACAGGGAGGTCAGGAGTGTAACTCCCTTCTTTGGATTTCTGAAAAGAAAATCCTTTTGAATAATTGATCAGCTAGGAAAGTTTGTGTGATATTTGATCACGCTTATTTCCTTAAAGGATACTTTAAGATACGAAGGCCTTAAATAGTGCACCAGAGTACAGTAATTGTGATGGAAAATATTTAGAGTCGCTGGGGGAACACATTCCATCCAGTTTTTGGTTCTTGTTTTGACTACCAAGATCCTTCATTTTGATGGAGTTCTCCACAACATGTTTTCATTTGAAAATGACAGCACCGAGGACCACACAATCGTTGTCGTCCTCCTCCATTCCACAAACCCTACTCCCTTCTAGCACTGATGATGTTAGCTAGTTAGGGTAATGAAACGTCTGCAAGAAAACAAGCAAGTTCAGAAAGCACCAAGGACCCCACAGCCATCGTCATTCTCCTCCTCCTCCTCCTCCTCCTCCTCCTCCTCCTCCTCCTCCTCCTCCTCTCTTCTCTCCTCCTCTTCCTCCACTCTTCTCTTCCTCCTCTCCTCTCCCCCTCCTCTCCTCTTCCCCCCCCTCCTCTTCCTCCATCATTCTACAAACCCTACTCCCTTCTAGCACTGATAATGTTACCTAGTTGGGTAATGAAACATCTGAAGGAAACAACCAAGCTCAGAGAGCACCAAGGACCCCACAGTCCTCCTCCTCCTCATCTTCCTTTCCTCTCTCCTTCTCTTCCTCCTCTCCTCTCTCCTCCTCTTCCTCCTCTCCTCTCTTCTCCTCTTCCTCCTCTCCTCCCTTCCTCCTCCTCCTCCTCCATTCCACAAACCCTACTCCCTTCTAGCACTGATGATGTTACCTAGTTAAGGTAATGAAACGTCTGCAAGAAAACAAGGAAGCTCAGAAAGCACCAAGGACCCCAAAGTCCTCTTCCTCCTCTTCCTCCTCTCTTCTCTCCTCCTCTTCAGCTTCCTCTTCCTCCTCTTCCTCCTCTCCTCCTCCTCCTCCATTGTTCCACAAACCCTACTCCCTTCCAACACTGATAATGTTACCTAGTTAGGGTAATGAAACATCTGCAAGAAAACAAGCAAGCTCAGAGAGCACCAAGGACCCCAAAGTCCTCTTCCTCCTCTCTTCTCTCCTCCTCTTCAGCTTCCTCTCTCCTCTTCCTCCTCTTCCTCCTCTCCTCCTCCTCCTCCATTGTTCCACAAACCCTACTCCCTTCTAGCACTGATAATGTTACCTAGTTAGGGTAATGAAACGTCTGCAAGAAAACAAGGAAGCTCAGAAAGCACCAAGGACCCCACAGCCATCGTCGTTCTCCTCCTCCTCCTCCTCCTCCTCCTCTCTTCTCTCCTCCTCTTCCTCCACTCTTCTCTTCCTCCTCTCCTCTCCCCCTCCTCTCCTCTTCCCCCCTCCTCCTCCTCCTCCATCATTCTACAAACCCTACTCCCTTCTAGCACTGATAATGTTACCTAGTTGGGTAATGAAACATCTGAAGGAAACAACCAAGCTCAGAGAGCACCAAGGACCCCACAGTCCTCCTCCTCCTCCTCATCTTCCTTTCCTCTCTCCTTCTCTTCCTCCTCTCCTCTCTCCTCCTCTTCCTCCTCTCCTCCCTTCCTCCTCCTCCTCCTCCATTCCACAAACCCTACTCCCTTCTAGCACTGATGATGTTACCTAGTTAGGGTAATGAAACGTCTGCAAGAAAACAAGGAAGCTCAGAGAGCACCAAGGACCCCAAAGTCCTCTTCCTCCTCTCTTCTCTCCTCCTCTTCAGCTTCCTCTCTCCTCTTCCTCATCTCCTCTCTCCTCCTCCTCCTCTTCCTCCTCTCCTCTCTCCTCCTCCTCCTCTTCCTCTCTCCTCTTCCTCATCTCCTCTCTCCTCCTCTTCCTCCTTTCCTCTCTCCTCCTCTTCCTCCTCTCCTCTCTTCTCCTCTTCCTCCTCTCCTCTCTTCCTCCTCCTCCTTCTCCATCATTCCATAAACTCTACTCCCTTCTAGCACTGATAATGTTACCTAGTTAGGGTAATGAAACATCTGCAAGAAAACAAGCAAGTTCAGAGAGCACCAAGGACCCCACAGTCATCGTCCTTCTCCCCCTCCCCCTCCCCCTCCTCCTCTTCCTCTCTCCTCTTCCTCCTCTCCTCTCCTCTCTCCTCCTCTTCCTCCTCTCCTCTCTCCTCCTCTTCCTCCTCTCCTCTCCTCCTCCTCCTCCTCCATTCCACAAAGCTTTCTCCCTTCTAGCACTGATGATGTCACCTAGGTAGGATAATGAAATATCTGCAAGAAAACAACCACCCCAGAGAGCACCAAGGTCCTTTCATTTCAACTCTGAGCTGCAAATAGTCTCCTTTATTGATTTTATTCGTTTATTCAAATAAACTCGGGAATTCTGCCAAGACCCTTGTTCCCGTTTACAATGATGAGATCCCTTGGCAATATAATCACGGAAAGGTCTCTGGCTCCATCCTACCCTCGTGAGGAAACTGGGACCAATGAAAGAAGAAAACCAAATATATTTCAGAAATTTTGAATCCACGGTATCCCTGACATGGTTAAGCATCTGCTTAACATTGCCCGCTGGTGATGAAGGACGCCTTGGAAATTGGCCCAGGAATGCAGTACCTGACCTCTTAAAAGCCTGCTTGCTCTCATTATTTGAGTCATATTGCAGATAAAGCCACTTATCTCTGTCCTCATTCAGGCCAGATGCCATTGTTGTGAAAGCTACGAAGGGGAACACAAGTCTACTCCTCTGGTTGTTAGGCATGTCTTTCAACTTGCATAGCAATAGCAATAGCAGTTAGACTTATATACCGCTTCATAGGGCTTTCAGCCCTCTTTAAGTGGTTTACAGAGTCAGCATATTGCCCCCAACAATCCAGGTCCTCATTTTACCCACCTCGGAAGGATGGAAGGCTGAGTCAACCTTGAGCCGGTGAGATTTGAACCACTGAACTGCAGATAACAGTCAGCTGAAGTGGCCTGCAGTACTGCACCCTAACCACTGCGCCACCTCGGCATAGCCTGAAGATGCACACAGTGCTTGGACAATTGAGATCTGACACTTACAGACAGTGGTGGGTTGATAACCAGTTTACTACCGGTTCACTGGTGCGCGCGCTTGTGTGCGTACAACACTTCTGCGCATGCGCAGAAGCATGAGGGCAGGTGGGCGGAGTTTCCTGCCACTGCCACTACCAGTATGGCTGAACCGGGAGCAAACCCACCTCTTCTTACACAGTGGTCTAACTCCTAGTATTGGAATGGGACAAGTATTGATTAGTGTAGTAAATGGCTTACACCGAGGAAGAGACACATTGATTAAAGGAGAATAGAGATAGACCTCAATGTATGACCAGAATTGAGCCCAAAATTTATGTCGCTAACGTAATTTTTTAAAGTGAGTCTTGCCCCATTTTACAGCCACGTTTGTTAAGTGAATCATTGCAGTTGTTAAGTTAGTAGCACGGTGGTTAAGTGCGTGACCCGACAAAAGGGCGAACGACAAAACCGCGCCTGACTAAACCACGTCGCTAAAACCGCAACATCATCAGCGCGGCGAGAACAGCGCGGAGACAACAGCGCGGAGACAGAAGTGCGCTTTAACTTAAGGTAAGGGTTAGGTTTAGGGTTAGGTTTAGGGTTAGGTTTAGGGTTAGGTTTAGGGTTAGGGTTAGGGTTAGGGTTAGGGTTAGGTTTAGGGTTAGGGTTAGGGTTAGGTTTAGGGTTAGGTTTAGGGTTAGGTTTAGGGTTAGGTTTAGGGTTAGGTTTAAATAAAATAAATAAATAAATAAAACCCCTTTAAATAAAAGGGGTTTTATCGGGACGAGGAGTCAGCTTCGTGCTTTTGGGAAGCCTAGGTCAGAACATTGTGGTTCACATTTTCAGCCACTGAGCTGTCCTTAAAAAGAAAAAAAATTAAGACGATGGATTTTAGAGCGGGTAAGATCTCTTACGCACAAGAAAATCCAAGCAGTTTTGAACATTCGTCTTCAAACAAAAGAGTTCGGGCAACCCAAAAATTTTAGTTAAGATTGTAAGATTTTCCCAGAAAGATTGAAGGGTCGTGCATTCTTTATTGACATTTTCCTTTGGTTGATGTTTAAAGAAAATAAATATTTTGTAAGGTAAGATAGCAATAGCATTTAGCAATAGCACTTAGATTTATATACCACTTCACAATGCTTTCCAGTCCTCTCTAAGCAGTTTACAGAGTCAGCATCAGTGGTGGGTTCCTACCAGTTCGGCTGAACCGGTAGTGATTTGACAGCCTGAGTTGCTGGAACCAGCAGCGACCCAGGCCTGCCATGTCCCCAAACTGGTTCTCTGGGCACTGCCATCTTGTTTTTCAGTTCTGCGCATGCATTTTTTATGTTGTACATGGGAGAAGGGCGGCATATAAATCCAATAAACCAAAACCTAAAGATTAAACATTCATAAGAAAGTAAAAAACAAACAAACTGGGTACTTACACAGTAAAATGGTAAATGAAACATTTCCATCCTGTCGGCCTCTCTAGGAAGTTGTACACGTCTCCTTGCATACTAGTTTTTGTTAAACGTGGGCCATAAAAGCATTTAGGAGTGTAGGCTTGTTGAATATCTTTGCGTCCTATAGATTCGCTGTTTATTTGGAAAGCAGAATCCGGGCAATTGTCCTCCTCAGCATTTGGAAGAGCCTTTGATCCATTGGTCACCAGTGAATCTGGATTAGGAGCCACAGAAGAATACTCCATGTCGTGGAAGCTTGTCCTCATTTCTAGCCAATTTGAAGCCTTTGGGGGGCCTTTTAGCTTTCCTACCTGGGAACTGTCATGCTTAGGCAAGTGATGTCTTGGGTGTCCACCAGTTTCACCATTAGCATAGGACATTCTGCAGTCAAGTCAAGACTCGATCTCTTGATCAACATTTAAGACTATCAAAGCGTGGTAAAACCTTGCTAATGCTTGAGGATTCCAAACCAAGCATTCTTATCAAATTCTTCTACAGCGCCCAAAAATCCATCACCTGTTGTCAGGAGGCTGAAAGTAAACCACGAGAAGATATTTAGATGCTGGAAGTTGAAGCCAATGTGTGTCAGGGTTCCAAATAGCATCCAAAATTAAATCAGAATCCGAGACAAAGAATACCTCAAAGTTCCAATTTATTAAGAGAGCCATGTTGGCACATCTGGGAAAATCCGAATCTGAAAACTTCCCGGTTTCCCCCACCCAGTTGAAAGTTCAAGATCTTGCCTCCCACACACCCACAAGTCCATCCCATGATCCAATCTTCCACTGCCACACTGGCAGCTTCCACCCATCCAATTCTGGTCAAGTGCAGAGGTGCAAAAACAAAGGATGACCTTGGCTTTCTAGAAAGAATGTTGTTATGGCTACATATCATCTAGCTCCATACAATCCCCCCTTCCCATTTCCCCACAATAGAAAAGGCATAGTAGAATAATAGAAAGTGTGGCAGGCCAAAGATCCAAAAAAATAATAATAAATGAATGCAGGTCTGGCAATATGGTTGTTCCAAAGAAGCATTAATGTCCAGTTGCCAAAACAATTTACAACATTAACAGAATAACAAAATAACCAAGTTGGAAGGGATCTTGGAGGTCTAGTACCACAAGCAGGTCACTCTATACGATACAAGTGGCAGTCCAGTTTCTTCTTAAAAGCCTTCAGTGATGGGACACCCACAACTTCTGAAAGCAAGCCATGCCACTGGTTAATTGTTCTCGCCCTTAGGAAATTTCTCCTTATTTCTAAGTTGCTTCTCTCCTTGATTAGTTTCCAGCCATTGCTTCTTGTTCTGATTTCAGATGCTTTGGAAAATAAACAGGATGTATATATTCCCATCCCTTATCTACCAAGCTTTCACAGAAAAGTAACATATTGCTTAATGCCTGGAGTGGCTCAACAAATAACAATAAATAGACATCCAATAAGAGTTAATTCCAAATGCATCAAAGGGTTCAGAGACCACGTCCCACATATTTCCTAGTTAGGCAAGCCAGAGGCTTAAGTGTGTGTGTTAAAATAACAATTTAATGCAGCAAACAGGCATTCAGACTGTAAAAAAAGCTGTTCCTTCTCAGTGTCTCTTTTGTGATACACTTGGCATTGCTGCAGGCTAACCTGTAAACAGCCTTAAAATTTAAAAAGCAACTCAGACAATGATGCTGACTATTTCACTTTATATTTCATAGGGACACAGGCTGAAATATCTTTGTGCTCAGGTCCACCTAGTTAAAGTTATTAAAAATTATTTTTTTAAAAAAAAATAACTTTCATTTTAATTTTGAATTTAATTTAAAAGTATCTAATATTTGAAATATTTATGAAGATGTAACTAGGCATACCTAAAGCTATATAAGATATTCTGGGCACGTGTGCTCTGTTTTAATTATTGCAAAGATATACATTTTTCTCTCTCAGTTTATAAAACGATTGTCATTGTTATACTACCAATTGGTAGCAGCTTCTGATGACTTGCAATTCATTGTGTTAGTGGGATTTTTTGATAGCTAATTTATTTAGAATAAGGAATATTTCCCCACATCCAAAGATCCAAAATGATTGATTGATCTTTCATAGAACAGCAGAAACCTAAATAGATATCAAACACCTTCCCTCATTTTATTCTCTCCCCAAAGCTACAAGGAATATTCTTTTCCTTTCTTTGGGAAATTATTTTGCCATATATATTCCCATCCATTAATATTTATCTGTACTATAACGACAATACTGTGATCTATCCAATCTTTTCCAGAGTGAATACATTTGAATTAAATGTTACAATCTCTCTTTTCCTAAATGGATGGGATGGAATGTTTTCAAACAACATTTTAAACTTGTCAAAACATGCTGAACTCCCAGATTTTGTTCTGCATTTTACAGAAATATTTTTAGAAGTTTCAAACTGTTGTTCCCTTTTGCAACTCAACACACTTTTTGTCATACATTCTCACAGCACCTGCTAAATACATCCAGCTCCATTTGTAAGTCAAGATTTCCTCATCAGTGAAGAGCACAAGAGCAGCTAATTTTTCTTCCCTAACTTAATATTTATCGCTTCTAGGGGATGAAATTATAAGGGAGCAAGCAGGCTCGCTTTATCAACAGTAGAGACCTTTAAATTTCTAGGTTCTATCATATTGCAAGACTTAAAATGGACATCTAACATCAAAAATATCACCAAAAAAGCACAACAAAGAATGTTCTTTCTGTGCCAACTCAGAAAGCTCAAACTGTCCAAGGAGCTGCTGATTCTGTTCTACAGAGGAATGATTGAGTCTGTCATCTGCACCTCCATAACTGTCTGGTTTGGCTCTGCAACCCAACAAGACAGACACGGACTTCAGAGGATAATCAGAACTGCAGAAAAAACACTTGCTACCAACCTGCCTTCCATTGAGCACCTGTCTAATGCACGAGTCAAAAAGAGGGCTGTGAAAATATCTACAGACCCCTCACATAAATTGTTTCAACTTCTACCCTCAAAACGACACTATAGGGCATTGCACACCAGAACAACTAGACACAAGGACAGTTTTTCCCCCCGAATGCCATCCCTCTGCTTAACAACTAATGCTCACAACACTGTCAAATTATCTACTAAGGCTGTATTACTATTTTCTCTTCCTTCCTAGTACCTATCTCTTTCCACTTACGACTATAACCATTTTGCTTGCATCTTTAAAAATCATATTGTCTTATCTGTTTCCTAGTATAATTTGATTGCTCATTAGGAACCTATCACTAAGTGTTGTAGCTTTTGATACTTGATGAATGGCCAATAAAGAATTCTGTTCTATTCTATTTCATAAATGTTATCTTGTGAGCAACGGACTTTCTCACAGGAAAAGCTTCTGCAAATTCACCCTTCAGATAACGCAGGCAAAGGCCCGAAGCACCTGGGGGACTAGAAAATACCTTCTCCTGTTGCATGTTGCTGTTTTCTCGCTGCTCCATCTGGTATCGCCCAAGACTGGATGCAGACTGACTGGCTTTGCCTTCCATCTCAGAGATCCGTAAGTCCTCCCCTCCGTTTCCCTCGCTGGATTCTGTTTGGCTCAAGAGCTGCTGGGCACATGCCCAGACAAATGGGGCTTTATCTCTTGAGTTCCTGCTAGCACCTCTTTTGACCCAGCAACTTCAGAACAAGTGGACTCGATACCATCTTCTTAACCTCCTCGGAAGACAGATGTGGTGCTTGCCAAGCCTGATGGAGGCCACCTGGAAATGGGCTGAGAATTGAGAGAGAGCTACTGAAATGTAAGCAGAAGTTTGGCAACTTTTTAATTTAATTTCAATGGAATTACAATTTAATTTTGATTTCATTTTAATGTTTGCTAATTAGTGTACATTTAAAGTGACAACAAATAAATAAAATAGGGATGCGGTGACACCGTGGCTAAGTCACTGAACTTGTCGATCAGAAAGGTCGGCAGTTCAGTGGTTTGAATCCCCAGTGCCGCATAACGGAGTGAGCTCCCTACTTGTTCCAGCTTCTGCCAACCTAGCAGTTCAAAAACATGTAAAAATGCAAGTAGAAAAATAGGGACCACCTTTGGTGGGAAGCAGGGGTGGGTTTCTCGCCCCGTTCCAACCGGATCGGTTGGAACGAGGCCGGCGGCGTCCTCACGCACGCACGCGGCACGCGCGTGCACGCACGCGGCGTCCTTGCACACACGCGCCGCATGCATACTAGCATCTGCGCGATGCTCCAGCTGCTCCTGGAGGATCGCGCAGGCGTTCTGCGCATGTGTGGAAAGCGCGAAATTCGAAAAAACCGGGTAAGGAGCGGGCGCGGGTGTGCGGGCACGCGCGGGCGCGGGGGGGGGGCCTTCGCCGTTCCCGGAAGTTACTTACTTCCGGGTTCGGCGACCAACTGGATCGCAGGGACCGGTGCGAACCGGTCGAAACCCAGCCCTGGTGGGAAGGGAACAGCAATCTATGCTCCTTTAATGGTTAATCATACCAGCTACATGACCACGGAGACGTCTTCGGACAGCGCTGGCTCTTCGGCTTTGAAACAAAGATGAGCACCGCCCCCTAGAGTCAGGAACAATTAGCACATATGTGCAGGGGAACCTTTACCTTTACCTAAAGTGACAATAAAGTTTCTGTTTCTATTTTATTCTATTCTATTCATTTTCAAAGCATGATTGATTAAATAGTTGGTTATATGCTGCACTGCTTATTATGATAGAAGAAAGGGAATTTGTAAGTGGTAAAATCAAATCGATCTTAAAAACAGGTTAAGAGGGCAATAAATACCTTAATATTTCTGGTTGTATTCCTCGCTACTACTATTGAACCAGTAGTGGGATTCAAATAATTTAACAACTGGTTCTCTGCTCTAATGATCAGCTGGGTAGGCATGGCTTGGTGGTCATGTGACCATGTGGCCATGGCCAACTCAACGTCACTCACGTTGATGGGCGCTTCGCCTTCGCCGTTACAATGTCATAAGGGTTAACCGGAGAGGCAGTTTCTGTAAGCAGGGCAATAAATATTAGGCTAGAAACAACACCAGAATGTTTCCTTCCTGCCTTCCTTACAGGATTAGCCTTGTAAAGTGGGGAAAAAAAACAAAAGGAGATTTCTTCCAACAACGGATTCTCCGAACTGCTTAGAAAGTTAACAACCAGTTCTCCCGAATAGGTGCGAACCGGCTGAATCCCACCAGTTCATTGAACTAGCAAAATGGGACATTAATGGATGTATTGTTACGGAGCTTCTAAAAAGCCACATAACCCTGTATTTCATCAGTCACAAAAAAAGTAAACACGTACTAACATCAGTGCATTGAAGACACCGAACACTTGTTCGTCTTTGAACCTGATAAAAGAAGATAAGAATCACTGGTTGCAGTATGAGGTGTATTCTTATTGAAGGGTATCAGGTGTCAATCATAGGGAAGGTTTCAAACCATGGCACAATATAAATTCTTGTTTGCTGGCAGGCAAGTGTTACCTGATTCCACAATCAATTATACTGAGTGCCCTTGTATGGTCTTGGTAGGTTAGTTTCAATCATTATTAATGTCCTGGAAAAAAGACACACACACACACACACACACACACACACACACACACGCTCAGCTCCCCATAACCTTTGATGACATGAAGGTTGCAAACTCTCCTCATGAATTATACAGAGACATTGAAAGAAAAGGTTTTTTTTTTAAACAAGCCTATTTAACAGCCGCATTTTTTTAAAAAAAATCTCCTACTACAAGTATCTCACACTCCAATTAAAGGAAACATATTTATTATTTATTCCTCTAAAAGGCTGATAAATCATCCTGCATCCTAAATCATCACCGTCTACCTGTGCCTCTACTCCCGAGTCAGCCCTTGTTCCTTAGCTGTTTCCTTCTCCTGGCAGCTCTGCGCATGCGGACACTGGGAACGGGCTCCAACTGTTCTTCTGCCCCACTGATATCTTACTCTGAAGGCAGCTGATAACTATCGGACAGCCCTGGCCCCCTCTCTGCCTCCGACACAGAGCCTTTCTCAGAGCCTTCCCCAGACTCCAGGACTGGCCCATGTTCCTCCCCAACCTCCTGTCTGAGTCTGCCGCCAGCTCTGCTGGCTGGCCACAACAGGTTCAGCCTTCAGGGGGGAAAGTAAAGCAGGGATGGGTGATGACCGCAAATTGTTTTAAGTAATTATAGATAAATGCGTTAGAAATGTTTCCGGTAACTTTGGAGGCGCATGGATTGGGATGGAACGTGGGTGCATTTTTGGCGCAAATGATGCAGAATTGGTGGCAGAGAGCAAGGTAGGGCTTATTCTGGCTTCTCTTCAACACTCTGCACACTTGCTTCTCCCAAATGGGATAGTATGATGCGGTGTGCATGCATCACAGATGAACCATTTTTCTTCATCTCTTCATACGCATTTGAAAAGGAAACTGTTGTGGTCCACCAGCAGACAGCAGAGCTGGCAATAGATTCAGACAGTGAGGAGGTTGGGGAGGAACATGGGCCAGTACTGGAGTCTGGGGAAGGCTCTGTTGAGAGCTCTGTGTCGGAGGCAGAGAGGGGGCCAGGGCCGTATGCCACTTATCAGCTGCCTTCAGAGTCAGACATCAGTGAGACAGACGAACAACTGGATCCTGTTCCCAGTGTGCGAATGCGCAAAGTTGCCAGACGAAGGGAACAGCTAAAGAACAGGAGTGGACTTTGGAGTAAGGCCACAGGAGGATGGTGAATGGCTCCTCCCAGAGGAAATAAAAGAGGAGCAAAAGGGGAGTGGAGTTTGCAGGAGACAACCAGTTTGCTTAATTGGTTCGTGAATCTCCGAGGCTCCTTGCCAAGTTTTGCAGATATCGGCCGGGTAACTCTCCAAGACAGATAAGGTCTGTGACTGTAAATCCTCCCTTGAAAGACTTTGCTGGATGTGAATGAGCAGAATTCGCAGTCAATTAATAAAAGGGGCTTTTGTCGGGACAAGGAGTCTGCTTCGTGGCTTGGGGGAAGCCTAGTTCAGAACAGGAACGTCTCTTTGGAGGTGAATGGGCATCCCCAATGTTTTCAGGAGAGAAGATGGAGACCAGAGGTGGGTTCCTACCAGTTCGCACCTATTCGGTAGAACCGGTTCGTCAAATCTACCAAACAAGTTAGAAGAGGTTCCACCAGTGGACCTGGAAAGCAGGCCACACCTACAGAAGAGGTTCCAAAATTTTTTGAAACCCACCACTGGTCCTTGGATATGATTATTCTACACTATCATGCTCCTATTTATAAAACTCAGTGGCTCTGTGAAAGGTAAGGATGACTACTGCGTTTGTGGTGCAATCAGAACATTGCGTGTGTTGAAGTTGTTTTAACGCAAACCAAAGATGCCTTTTAAAAAACAAGTTTACATCATATTCTTATGCATGCCGGTGCTGTGTGTGAGGTAATTTAAGGTGGTTCTGACAAGTGTCGTCGGCATCTTCATATCCGGTCACATGGGCAGAAAAGCCACTCCCACAAAGGAGGCCACAGCCACAGAGTAGGTTCGAACAATTTTTGAAACCCACCACTGATGGAGACACTCTCTTTTTTAAACTTTCATCCAGCGTGGAGGGCACCCATGCACAGATCTGCCTGTCTTTTTCAAGATAATCCAGGTCGCCCACTCAAGTCAACCATGCTGTTTTCAGCGCAAGGCACGAAGCCAACAGCTGAGCCTGCGCGCTGCTTCTGCATGGCGGAATTGGGAGGGTACCTTCACATGAGGATTGCACAGTTGGGAAGGATCTGCAGAGGACTGCACATACCTTTGCCAGCTGCCCTCAATCTCCCCCATGCTGGTTGCAGCAGCAGCAGCAACGGAGGCAAGATACAAGCGGTGAAACGAGACATTCTCAGCCATAGTTGAAGTTAGGAGAAATAGCTGGTCTCTTCCCTTTCGCAAACCTAAATGGCATTTCAAAATGAAAAGGGAATTCAGCCAATTGACCTTGAACTCAGGGCTTGAATTGAGCATATTGACGTTGGCTAGGCTGTAAAGCATCAGTTTTCAAGGTAATGTAAGGTCATCCATTGTGCAAAATACACACCCTTGGCTTAAAGCAAAGTCATCTTTCACCATCCACATAGAAGAATAGAATAGCAATAGCAATAGCAGTTAGACTTATATACCGCTTCATAGGGCTTTCAGCCCTCTCTAAGCGGTTTACATAGTCAGCATATTGCCCCCAACAACAATCCGGGTCCTCATTTTACCCACCTCGGAAGGATGGAAGGCTGAGTCAACCCTGAGCCAGTGAGATTTGAACAGCCGAACTGCAGAACTGCAGTCAGCTGAAGTAGCCTGCAGTGCTGCATTTAACCACTGCGCCACCTCGGCTCTTAATAGAATCAGGAATGGAAAAGAATCAGAAATAGAATAGAATAGAATATGGAATAGAATAGAATAGAATTCTTTATTGGCCAAGTGTGATTGGACACACAAGGAATTTTGTCTTCGGTGCATAGGCTCTCAGTGTACATAAGGAGGATAAAAATACATTCATCAAGAATAAAAAGGTTCAACACTTAGTGATAGTCAAGATTACTAGAAAGCTATGAAATAGTACTAGGAAACAAATAAGTATTTAATAAATTTATAGGCCGCCCAATCCCGAAGAACAATATAAATTGAAAGATGCAAGCAGCAGTGGGGAGAGATAGATACTAGGAAGGAAGAGAAGAATAATAGTAATAGAGTCTTAGTAAATAGTTTTGACAGTGTTGTGGGGAGTAGTTGTTTAGCAGAGGGATGGCATTCAGGAAAAAGCTGTCCTTGTGTCTAGTTCTTCTGGTGTGCAGTGCTCTATAATGTCATTTTGAGGGTAAAAGTTGAAACAATTTATGTCCAGGATGTGAAGGGTTAATATGTCTGCTCCCTTAAATGATGACCTGGCAATTCCATGCATGGCTCTTTGTTTTTTTTCTCATGGCAATTCTTCTTTGAAATATGATTTTTTTAATGAATCAATAAAAAGTGATTTATCTATGAAAATAAGCATTCATAAAATGAATATTTTATAAATAATTCATAAACTCGAATGAATTTATTTAGTCGTGACTATTCATAAAAGAGTGATTTATTTATGAATATTTTTATCAATGGAGAGCCATTTGTCTCCGGTTTGACCAGGGGGTTAGACTAGAAGACCTCCAAGGTCCCTTCCAACTCTACGCTGTTTGGTTGACCTCCAAGCAGGAAATCTCGGCTGCCCTTGTGAGAATCTGCCTGCTCGCCAACTCTTCGTTCTCCTTCGGGTGCAACGCCCACAGCGCCCACTGGACTTGCGGCGAGGGCGCATCCTCGGAGCAGCGCCCGTTAAACCTTAGGCGGCTTTATGATATGCGCGGACTTCAACTCCCAGAATTCCCTGCACGTCGTTATGCAGAGGACACCCCCCCCGCACACTCTTGAGGCATCTGCGCAGGCGTAGTACGTGAGGCTACGGGCCGCCCCGCGCGCCATTGCCCGCAAGTTGAGTTCATCTCTCTGCGCGGGCGTTGCGGTTACGTCACCATCGGCTGCGCCGGGGAAAAGATGGCGCTGGCCTGGCAGAGGTGCTTGGTGCTCTGGCGGCGGCGGCGACCGAGCTCGGCCGGATACGCGAGCTTGGGAGGTAGGCCCAAAAGAAAGACAGGGGCTGGTTTCCCTCCCGGCGTGGCGAAGAAGGAAGCCCAGTCGCCATATATCGTCCGTTTGTCTTTCAGGCGCTGCGCAGCCGCAGAGGAGAGGCACCCTGAAAGAGACCCTGGCTGAACGCAGAGCCCAGAAGGAGCTGATCTACGTAAGCCCCTTGCGCCCTATCGGAAGGGGGGGGAGGGTGCCCTGCGTGGCTGATACTTACGTCGCAAAGGGGCGGAGCTGGCTGTTCTCATCACTCACCCCCCCCCCCGCTGGATTTAAAAACCGTTTGAAAAAACCGTTAAATGCAGAAAAATGGACTGGATTGAGTTTTGCAGGATCAATGGGGATTCTCAGCCATCCAAGTCATGGTTGTCCCAAAGGAGGCAGCTGGACTTTCTTGTTTTTTTCTTTGAAGATGTTTCACTTCTCATCCAAGAAGCTTCATCAGCTCTGACTGGATGGTGGGGAATGGAAGGATTTATTATTCCTTGCAGACAGCTGGACAGTCCCTCAGGAATAGGGCGGCATACGAGTGTAATAAACATTGAACATTTGCATCCTTTTAGAGGGTCGTTGAAGCACTTGGAGGTTTTTATCTGTGTCCTCAGGGTCACCTGAGTGGCGCTTCTGGTTTCTCTAGTCTGCATTTTTTTCCCTCTGGGAATCCATTCCTTCTCCCACACCATTCCAAGGGTCTTAATCCCAAATTATATAGCTAAAAGTCTGTAGAGATTCTCCGTCCTCCAGGTTATGGTTGTCCCAAAGATGCTTTTTCAGGAGGCAACTGGGCTTTCTTGTTTTTTCTTTTGAAGACATTCCACTTCTCATCCAAGAAGCTTCTTCAGTTCTGACTGGATGGTGGGGAAGGAAAGGATTTATATTCCTTGCAGACAGCTGGTCTTTTGCATCCTTTTAGAGGGTCCTTGAAGCACTTGGAGGTTTATCTGTGTCCTTAAGGTCACCTGAGTGGTGCAAATGGTTCCTGTAGTTTGCATTTTTTCCCTCTGGGAATCCATTCCTTTTCCCCCACCATTCCAAGGGTCTTCATCCCAAATTGTATAGCTAAAAGGTCTGTAGAGATTCTCCATCCTCCAGGTCATGGTTGTCCCAAAGGTGCTTTTTCAGGAGGCAGCTGGACTTTCTTGTTTTTTTTTCTTTTGAAGACGTTTTGCTTCTCATCCAAGAAGCTTCCTTAGCTCTGACAGGATAGTGGGGAATGGAAGGATTTATTATTCCTGGCAGATAGGCTGGTCACGCATGCATCCTTTTACAGGGTGGTTGAAGCACTTGGAGGTTTATCTGTGTCCTCAGGGTCATCTGAGTAGCGCTCCTGGTTCCTGTAGTCTGCAATTATTATGGACTATTTCTTTTTTGGGTGTGGGGGGGGGAGAAATCCATTCTTCCTCCCACACCGTTCAAAGGATGCTCATCCCAAATTGCACAGCTAAATGTCTGTAGAGATTCTCAGTCATCCAGGTCAGGGCTGCCCCAAAGGTGCTTTTTTAGGAGGCCACTGGACTTTCTTGTTTTTTTTTTCTTTTGAAGACGTTTTGCTTCTCATCCAAGAAGCTTCTTTGGCTCTGACAGGATAGTGGGGAATAGAAGGATTTATATTCCTTGCAGGCAGCTGGTCATTTGCATTCTTTTGGGGGGTTGTTGAGGCCACCTGAAGGTTTATCTGTGTCCTCGGGGTCACCTGAGTGGTGCAAATTGGAATGGCTGAAAGGACTGTACAGTAGGCTGGAGATGGATGATATTCCCTCCTTCCCTCTCTGGTTGAGAAAGGGCAGTCCAGTTTTGACATAGATTGCCTCTTTGACCCCCCCCCCCTTTCAAACCTTAGCTCAGTGGCTAAGATGCTGAGCTTCTCAATCAAAAAGGTCAGTGGTTCGAATCCCTAGCGTAATGGAGTGAGCTCCAGTTACTTGTCCCAGCTTCTGCCCACCTAGCAGTTCAAAAGTACCATGTTTTCCCGAAAATAAGACATGCCCTGCTAATAAGCCCAATCGGGCTTTTCAGAGCATGCGCCATAATGTGCCCCCTCCTGAAAATAAGCCGCCCCCAACTATTTAAGCGCATGCGCAACCAGTCCCCGCCATTACCACTGTACCACCTACTGGTACAGCTTGCAGGTCAAAAAGGGCTCACCGCAAAAACAGCAGCAGGCGAAGCAAAGTGCTTCCACCACCCACCCACCCCCGCCCTTTCCTCCCGCATAAAAAGAGCCCGTCGCGAAAAGAGTGGCAGGCCAGCAATGCGATCACCCCCTCCCGCCTGTTCCTTCTCGCGCATGGAGTAGGTTTAAAAAAAAAAAACCTCTGGAAAAGAGAAAATAGTATTCAAAGTGCAGCTGAAAATCATGGTTAATACCTATGCAGATAGGTGAGGCAATTACTTGAATCGATGTCTTACTGAGATTTTTGTTCTGCAATGTCCGCTAGGGCAATACTCAGAGATCTGACAAGATGGAACCTGATCAGGACTGGACCAGTGTCTATCCAACTGCAGCTTCTTTTAAACCTTCTGCCGTGCCACTTCCCATTCGGATGGGCTACCCGGTCAAAGGAGGTGCACCTCTTGCGAAAGAAGGCAACTTGGAACTTTTGAAGGTGAGATTGAGGGATGACTACCTCAACATCCATATCCATATCCTGGGTCTTTTAGGAAGCATTCTGGGACCTTGGCAGAACAAGTCCTTAGAACCAAGTATTATAATTACATGAGAAATATACCCTGCTCTTAAGATCACTGCAGCGTGCTCTACATGGGGCAGCCCTTGAAGAGCATTCGGAGACTTCAGCTTGTCCAGAATGCAGCCGCGCGAGCGATCGTGGGTGCACCTCGGTTCACCCACGTAACACCTATCCTCCGCGAGCTGCACTGGCTGCCTATTAGTCTCCGGATACGCTTCAAGGCGCTAGTCGTCACTTATAAAGCCCTTCATGGTTTTGGACCTGGGTACTTGAGAGACCGCCTGCTGCCAATTACCTCCACTAGACCGATCAGATCCCACAGATTAGGCCTCCTCCGAATTCCATCTGCCGGCCAATGCCGACTGGCGACTACCCGGAGGAGAGCCTTCTCTGTGGCTGCTCCGACCCTCTGGAACGAGCTCCCCGTGGGGATTCGAACCCTCACCACCCTCCAAGCCTTCCGCAAAGCCCTTAAAACCTGGCTGTTCCGACAGGCCTGGGGCTATAGAGTTTTTGCCCCCCTTCTCGAATGGTATGGTTGTTGTGTGTTTTTAAATTTTGTATTGTTATGGCTCGTCTTTTTATTCCCCTGTCTGTACCCCTTTCCCTGATTGAATTGTGAGCCGCCCTGAGTCCCCTTCGGGGAAAAGGGCGGCATATAAATGTAATCAATCCAATCCAATCCAATCCAATCCAGATTTATTGTAAGTATTAGCACTGATTTAGGAACCAACCATTCTGGGCCCTAATCTGGAATACTGGGTAGTTCTGCTTGCGTGAGGAAAGCTGGAAACTTGTTCCTTTACATTGTTTGGAGGGTTTGTGACAGGAGCGTGTTCTACTTCAGGGCTGTAACTCGTGGGCCGGATGCATCATGCGCTGGCCACGCCCACACCCCGTTTAGCGAAAGGGGGCAAAAGTTCCAATACATCATGCGGTGCCACTGTGACAAGGCAGGTTTGACACCCTGTTCTACTTGAATTGCCATGGGAAAAAAAGCTTAATATCACATGAATTTAATCTGAAGACCCAGATTAAAGTAAATCTGAGTTACTTTGAGCCAGATTTACTCAATCAACTTCATCTCTGTTGTGATGATCAGAGTGGCAGCCAGCTACCTTACTCCTAAGAGTCCTAGTAGGAGAAATGGATCCAACACATAATAATCCTTAAAAAAAATAAAAGCTTCCACTGAGGGCATGACTGGCTGAAGACGTCTGTGAACTACAGGCATGACATTGAAGCGTTAATTGACAGCCAGAGGTTAGATCCGCACCCTGAGCAAAGGGAGTTGTCCTCAGATCGAGGGGAAATCTGGAGATTGCCCATTTGATTCTGCAAGGTGGCGCCTCAGGATGTTCGGGGGATCCAAAGGGATCCTGCTGCAAAATCTTTCAAGTCCCAAAGAAGCGTAACGTGTAGTTTCTGTGCTACAAAAGGAGATTGCTAGTCGCTAGGAAAGGAAGCTCCCGCACATTAAATGGGCTGAGAAAAATGGCTCTAGCTGAAACCAGAGTGTGAACTTGAGCCATTCAGTTTTATAAACAGAGTAGGAGGTGGGAAGGAAGAAGTTAATGGCGCAGTCAGAGTCTCATGGACAACTGTAGGTGTTGCGTTTGCAGCCTGAAGGAGGCACGGATTGAACCCCACTCTCCCTGTACACCTTTGATGGCGAGCTCATTGGCTGATTTTAATGAGACATACTTGTTTCAGATCCCCAATTTCTTGCATCTGACACCAGTTGCCATCAAGAAGCATTGTGCTGCTCTAAAAGGTCAGTCTTAAACATTTTTTTCCCAAAAAAATGAAGCTTAGCAGAGACACCAGGAAACAGGTAGCTGTTTCAGATCTGTCTTACGTTAAATAAAATGCCGTACTTCTAGGGCTATAATAGGTTTTATTATACAAAGGATGTGAAGAAAAAACAAATCCTTAATAAATCACTTCTATTTATATGAGTGACTTTTGGGATAGAAATATGAAGTGCTCTTTGTCAGAACAGAGATCATGCATAGCTCAGGATTGAGATATGTACCACGTGGTTATGATGGATGGATGGATGGATGGATGGATGGATGGATGGATGGATGGATGGATGGATAGATAGATAGATAGATAGATAGATAGATAGATAGATAGATAGATAGATAGATAGATGATAGATAGATAGACAGAAAGAAAGACAGACAGACAGACACACATATATACAAACATAGATACATATATAAATAGATGACAGGTAGACGGAAAGAGATAGATAGATGGAGATAGATAGATAGATAGATAGATAGATAGATAGATAGATAGATAGATAGATAGATGATAGACAAATGAACATAGATAGATAGATATGATTAGATGATAGATAGATAGATAGATAGATAGATAGATGATAGACAAATGAACATAGATAGATAGATATGATTAGATGATAGATAGATAGATAGATAGATAGATAGATAGATAGATAGATAGATAGATAGATAGATAGAGATAGATAGATAGATAGATAGATGACATATAGACAGACGGACAGAGATATAGATGATAGACAAATGGACATAGATAGATAGATATGATTAGATAATAGATAGATAGATAGATAGATAGATAGATAGATAGATAGATAGAGATAGATAGATAGATAGATAGATAGATAGATAGATAGATGACATATAGACAGACGGACAGAGATATAGATGATAGACAAATGGACATAGATAGACATAGACAGACAGACAAATATACCAATTGACAAAGAGCCTCTTTGAACAAGACCTAAAACAAGATGGATGGACACACACACGGACACACACACACACCCCAGAGCTGATATTCAGCCGGTTCTTATTGGTTTGCGTGAACCGGTCACAGCGGCTACCAGAGGCTCCGCCCACCCACCCCGACATATTGCACAACCTTCTGTGCATGCGCAGAAGGCAGTGCGCATGAGAAGAAAGTGGTATGCGCGAGCAAAGCGAGTGCACACACTTGTGCATTCACATTTGCGAACCGGTAGCAAAGGTAAATTAATCCCACCACTGATACACACACACACACACACACACACACACACGTTTTAGAGTAAAAGAAGACACCTTGGAAGTGTGTGTATATTTGTGTGTATATTTGACCTAGAGGATGTCCTTTGGACATTTGTTTTCAGTTTTTTTATAAACCCTTGAACAAGTTGTAATGTTGCCTTAGGGTTTATTGGGAATGACATTAGCCCTCGGTGAGTGCAGATTGTGGTTCTGTGTAATGATGACCATGGCTAAAACTATGTCTGTGCTTTCCCTTCCATCACGGGCACTTCAGACTTCTGCACAGAGTGGCCCTCTGCCTTGGATAGCGACGAGAAATCTTTGCAGCACTTCCCCCTTGAAATCGGCACAAGTGACTACGTTTCCGCAGGGCCGTCTCTTCGTAACCCAAAAGCCAGAGTGGTGACCCTGACAGTAAGTGAGTTTAGGTTTCCTAAAATGGGTTCAACTGTTTTGATTGCAAGACACATAAAACGTGATAGTGTTAATCATGATTAAGGTGCGTCTTATACTCTGAAAAATACGGTAACTGCAGCAGATAAATACATCTTCTTGCTGATTCAAATGAGGTACAGAATAAATATTTTGGGAGGACAGAAAATGTGCTGGAAAAAAGGACACACCTCTTGCTGCTACTCAGCCATTTGTCCCTGTTTCCCCCTCCGCCCCCTTACGTTGCTTATAAACAATTTTTTTAAAAATGTTTTTAAAAGCCTGTACACTGCCAAGCTACCAGAATCTCTCTCTTACTCCCTATAAGATGCTTGCAGTTGCAACGGAGTTGGGGGGCCACTGGTGTGCTGGTGCCACAGCCATGAGGCAAGGCAGGGGTTGGGGTGTGGATGACCTCGCTGTGGGGGCCCTGATGTAAGCCAGTGCAGGTCGCCTGGGGCAGCTCCATCCCCCTGCCTTGCCACATGGCCACGGCACCGGCATGTTGCTTGGCTTCCTGCCCCGCCGCGAGCATGCGCGGACCTCCCGTATATGGGAAAAAAGTAAGACACCCTCCAAAAATAAACCGTTTTCTTCCTCTATTCACTGCGTCCTTATCTTGTTTTTTTTTTCCTTCATTACTGGTAGACCTGAACTTAATGACTACAGTTGAGCCAAAAGTTTCTGTTGCTAAGTGAGATGGTTGTTAAGTGAATCATTGCCCCATTTTACATCATTTTTTGCCACAGTTATCAATCACTGCAGTTAAGTTAGCAACACAATTCTTAAATGATTCTGCCTTCCTCATTGTCTTTGCTGGCCAGAAGATTGCAAATGTGTTTTTGTCTTTGGGGGACCATCTAGCACTGTGATGGCGAACCAATGGCACGCGTAGCTCTTTTTAAGGCACATGAGGCGTTGCCCTGTCAGCTGCAGTGCGCATGCGCACACTGGCCAGCTGACTTCGGCCTTCATTTTCAGCCGTTTTTCGCCCTCCGGAGGCTTCAGTTTTTGGGAGGGCAAAAAACGGCCCTATGGGTAAACTGTAAGTCCGTTCCCAAACTTCCGGGTTGCTCATAGGGTCATTTTTCGTCCTCCGGAGGGCCTCCAGGGGGGGCGGGGGAGGCTGTTTTCGCCCTTCCCAGGTTCCTAGAAAGCCTCTGGAGACCGGGGAGGGCAAAAAACGGGTCTATTGCGTGCCAAAAGCGGGGTTGGGGTGGGGGACACGTGCCTAGAATTATGGTTGGGCACGCCCTGCACTCCCCCTGCTTTTGGCACACGATGGAAAAAAGGTTAGCCATCACAGATCTAGCCCCTCCCATTTGTAAATAGATACGTTGTGTGTTTCAGTGCAGTTAGCCCAGATTCGTTTGGACACGTTTGCCGTATGGACAATAGCCGATTACCTTACCGATCGATTAACTCGCTGCGACCGGATGGGTGGAAAATCGCACGAAATGCCCCAAAGAAAACGTGGATATCCCAAGTAGCTCACGATCTTCAACCACTCCATTTTTCGATAACCGATGCCCAACAAGCCGCCCTAAATCGGGATCAATGGCGTGCTGTAATCCGTGGCGTCCTGCCCCTGGCCTTCACAATGCAGCGGTCACTGCCTTATGGACGTTGACATTTACAAAGATTAAGTCCAAGTTAAGTCCAGTTGCAGTTACTCTTTTGACATTCAGAGTTGCTCATAGCTCGATTTCCCCCTCCCAGGTTAAACTGTCAAATCTCAACTTGGACGACCATGCAAAGAAGAAGTTCATCAAACTTGTAGGCGAGCGATACTGTGGGAAGACAGATTCCGTTACTATCACAACAGACAGGTAACGCAATGGCAGAACTTTCTGTTGGCCCAAACCAGCAATATTCAACATAACTGCCCAGCTAAACTCTTTTCCTGGGGTTTAAAAACTGCGCCATCAAATTCTAAGATTTCAAATTATTTTTTGTGGTTGGTAATCCAGTCGAGCCTGTTGTGGGTGCAAAATGTGACTTCAGTTCACCATTTTCAGATTCTATTTTATTTTAAGACTGGCAAACAGACTTAGCGTGTTATTCATATGCTATAACATGGGGTTGCTCATTTTGGCGCCTTCCAGTTGCTGGTTGGGAATGCTGGAATTTGGTATAGTTTTCTTCTTTTCGAGCCGTAGTGGTGCAGTGGTTAGAATGCAGTATTTGCGGGCTACTTCACTGCCCACTGATAGCAGTTCGATCCTGACCAGCACAAGGCTGACTCAGCCTTCCATCCTTCCGAGGTTGGTAAAATGAGGAGCCAGATTGTTGGGGGCAACAGGCTGACTCTAAACCGCTTAGAGAGGGCTGTAAAGCACTGTGATATAATAAGTGGTATTGCTACTGCTATATTTTTCTTGTTTTTCAGATGTCCTCTAAGAAAGCAAAACTATGATTACGCAATGTACCTTCTAACGGTTTTATTCCATGAATCGTGGGTAAGAATATTTGCTTATTGATTATGTATTGTTTGAGTATTCAACAGATCCCACATATTGACAAGGAAAAAGTCACAACAATCCCATTCTTATAAGTTTCCTTCCTGGCCAGATAGAACATAGTAAATGATATAGTAAAATGGGCTTTAATCTTTCTAAAATGCCCAGACCGGAAATCACAGGCATTATCTACATTCTGAGAGAGCGGAATGATTCATTAGCATGCGTGATAAGTACACAACCTTTTCTTTTAGAAAGTTACATCTTTCCAAAGCATGCAAATAATAGGCCCGTCAATTAAATAAGCAAAGTACCTAATAAATGTGAATGTAAGGTAGTCCTCGCCTTTAGGCCACAATTGAGACCAGAATTTCAAGGTGGTTGTTAAGTGAGCCATGCTCAATTTTACCACCTTTTTGATAAGGTTAAGCAAATTGCTCTAGTGTAGACCAAAATCACATGGTCGTTAAGCAAATCTGACTTCTCCCGTTAAGTCAGATTGTGTGTGTGTGTGTGTGTGTATAACAGTGGTAAATGTGAGAATGCAAGAACCAGTCATAAGTTAAAGATTGCTTGTATCCATTTGTACGTCTGCATCCTGTGTCTTTTCTGCATGAGAGCCAAGGGGAGGTGCTTGCAAGTGCTTCGACAGCCCCAATGTAGAATTGGGGCGATGCAGAGAATGGATATGTAACCCATTTATTCCTAGTCTCCACTTAATTTCCACTCTATCTACCTTTTCCTATCTTACTCAATCTTAACATGTGACATTTAACATTTTAATATCTCATCTTTCTTACTGTCTTCTCCTAATGGCAGCGTATGATTTATCAATTGTTTGTAACTTAATGATTAATTATTGTAACTATGATCTATGATCTATCCTCGCTGTTTATATCTACATTGAGAGCTTATGTACTAGAGACAAATTCCTTGTGGTTCCAATCACACTTGGCCAATCAATAATTTTTTTCTGCTCTGCTCTACTCTACTTTTTTTCTACTCTCTGTTTCTATTCTCTAGTCTTCTCTTCTCTTCTAATTCTCTATTTCTTCCATTCGTTTCTTTTCTACTCATTTCTATTCTGTTCATTTCTATTTTCTGTCCTGTCCCTGGCTAATGAAGGAGGGATTGGGAATTAGGAAGCAGGGTTTGTGAGCCCAATTGGTGGTGGTAGGAGTGGGATTTTCCTAAAATGGTCTCTTTTGGAACGCATCACATTCTCTGCCTGAACTTTGCACGAAAAGAGATCTCGGTTCCTGCATGTTTGGGCTAATCTTGTCCTTACAGTGGATTCTCTGGATTTGCAAATACCTCGAAAGCAGTGTGAGAACCCCCCTGCTGTAAAATGCCAGAATTGCTTCAACGGTGCTGCTGGCTCCCATGGATTGGATTACTGTGTAGTCCATGCTAATTAAAAGCTGTAGCAATTTCAAAGCTTTAGATAATGAACTTTCCCTCATTACCAATGCACAGCAATCTACTTACCTTTCTGCAGCATTCAAACACTGATTCTACACTGAAGCTCAACAGTTGCGATTACTAATTCCAGAGTAGCACATGTGCGCTTGGCTCTAGTATTACCCACTGATGGAAGACTTGGGTATATGATATGCGAGTGCTTAGTGTGTATTGAGTACACCCAAGTCTCTTGCCCTTTTATTACCTTTCAGCTTCCACATAAATACTTAATGGCCTCATCAGTTGTAATTGTCTTTGATTTCATGATAAATTAATGACCATCTGCAACACGTTGCTTTCTCTCTTTCGTTGGTGATCCGTCCAAAAGAAACCACATTTTTAAATAAACTTTTGGGCAACCCCCCTGAATTTTTATCCCCTGAATTTTAAGAGTTGTTCATCCCTAAGAATGTTATTATTTGTCCTACCTGGATAGTAGCGTAGGAGAGAAACAGGAAAGATGGTATTTAAGTCATTGATTGGGCATAAAACTCATTAGGTGGAGTAAAACGCCGGATTAAAAACAAACAAACCCTGCAATGTAAAACTTCGTGGGAAGAGGTGAGATCAATGACAGATGAGAATAACCCCTGATATTAGATCATCTTTGGTTGCTATGGTCACAGTCAGATTAACAGAGTTGGAAGGGACCTTGTAGGTTATCTCGTGGCACGACAAAACCACGGTCCACTAAAGCGCGCCCGATTAAAGCGCGTCGCTGACGTCATCAGCAGCGCGACAACAGCGACCGCGGAGAAAAAAGGGCGCTTTAAAAAGCGCTTTGAAAGCAAGACGATTCAAGTTAAGGTAAGGGTTAGGGTTAGGGTTAGAGTTAGGGTTAGGTTAAGGGTTAGGGTTAGGTTTAGGGTTAGGTTAAGGGTTAGGGTTAGGTTTAGCGTTAGGTTAAGGGTTAGGTTTAGGGTTAGGTTTAGGGTTAGGTTAAGAGTTAGGTTTAGGGTTAGGTTTCGGGGGGTTAGGGTTAGGGGTTAATTTTAGCTTTAGCGCTCAGCGTGCTTTTTTCGTCGCGCTGTGATGACGTCAGGTACGTGGTTTCGTCGAGCGCGTTTTAGTCGAACGCGGTTTTGTGGTGGAACCGGTTATCTAGTCCAACTTCCTGCCCAAGCAGGAGATCCTACCATTTCTGACAAATGGCAGTCCAGTCTCTCCTTGAAAGCTTCCAGTGGTGAAGCTCCCACAACTTCCGAAGGCAACTTCTGTTCCATGGGTGGATTGCTCTTATTGGCAGAAAATGTCTCCTTATTTCCAGGTTGAATCTCTCCTTGTTCAGTTTCCATCCTTATTCCTTGTCTGGCCTTCAGTTGCTTTGGAAATCAGGTTGATCCCTCCTCTCTGTGGCAGCCCCTCAGATATTGGAAGACTGCTCTCATGTCTCCCCTGGTCCTTTTCTTCACTAGACTAGCCATGCCCAGTTCCCGCAACCGTTCATCGTATATTTTAGCCTCTAATCCTCTGTCACTTGGGCGGGGGGGGGGGGGGGGGCAGGATAGATCTTTCCATTTTTTTTCTTGTTTCTCATCTTAAGCAGTTGAATGATGCTTGTCTGTTCTTGGGGTTCGCTGGAGAAGAGCAGCAGTATTGACATGTGCATAAGGACCCATTCTTGGCATCTTACGTACTTGTGTGTGATGTCAGAACCCAAGCATGAAAGGGGAGAACTTGCATTGTGATGTTATTAGTGCTTATTTCGCCGTTTTGACTTCATAGTTAGGAACGGACCCCTACATTTTCTCAGTAGCTTTGCCAGTTGGCAAGCTTAACAGCTCTTATGGAAAAGAACTAGCAAATAAATTGTGAATTATTTGTTTATTGCATTTATAGACACAATGTGACTCTGGGCAGTATGTAGCCGAAACAATAACAAAAAGAAAAATACTATTTGTTAAAATAATTGGATTTTTGCCTGTCATGGACCTGCAAGCATAAAAATAAATCAAATTTAAAAGCATCCAAATTCAGGGCAAAACAATCAAGTCACTCGAGTGCCTCACAAAATTCTAAATCCAGATGTTGTGTTATGATGTGGAATTGGCCTGCCTTCTTTCAAGAAGCAGGAGACTTCCTAAAATGCCTCCCTCCCATTTCTAAATGGGACATGGATTTTTGAATGTTGTACTTTGCAAAAATAAGGCCAGTGAGCTCGAAGGGATGGCTGGTACTTTCAGGGCCTAGATGACATCTAGAAGTGTTATTTTTGAATCCTGGAACTGGTTTGATCATAATCCAAATTAGGGAAAGATCATGTAGTGATCCAGCGTCAGGCCAGATCACTTAGAAGACAAGCAAAACAAATTCCGGAGCAGCTAACAGTGCTTCCATTTTAGTGGAAGGCGGCTTCGGTTACATGGTCCCCTTCAGAGATTCTACCGTTATTCCCTGAAAATGAGCCCTAACCAGAAAATAAACCCTAGCATGATTTTTTCCAGAATGCTCATAATATAAGCCTGTTCTGACCCCCTCCTCCGTCCAGTAATGACTGCCGAGACAAGCTTGACTGGAATGTCCTTTAATAGCAAGACACCAAAACCTCGGTGGCTGAAAGCCAAGCAAAACAAACAGATAAGGACCTTGGCAGCAACTCAGACAAACTCAGGCAGCAATAAACACAGATAAGGCTTGGCAGCAATCCAGCCTGCCAAGCTCCCAGTACTGTCCTCCGACATTCAATCCTGCATTGAATTCTATTCTGCAAAGAGGGCCGTGTGCACAAGTAGCTTTTTATAGTCTGGAGAGGAGCCTAATGACCACCAGCTGAGTACAATCACCTGTAATTGTGTAATTGTTCCTGACGCCTAATAGCCCTTCGATGGCGTGCATCCAGGAACAACTCTACTGGCCTCCGGCTCACTCTCCCTTGTCTCCTCCCCACTGGTCCAAGGCTCAGGTGCCTCCTGGTGGCCAACCAGCCTCTCTGCGCCCTGCTCGGAGTCGGAACCCTGTCCAGGGTCCTCCACTTCCTCCAGAGCCGACTCAGAGGGCCCCTCGCTGTCGGAGTCTGGTGACAGCTCCAACGGCTCCTGCTGGGCCACAACATAAGCCCTACCCCCAAAATAAGGCCCAGTTAAGATCATCAGACAGATGCAGTCAGTACTGTATTCCCCCTAAAATAACACCTAACTGGGAAATAAGCCCATAGGCATCTTTTGGAGCAAACATTTATATAAGATCCGGTCTTATTTTCGGGGAAATATGGTCCATACCAGTTCCAAGCACTACCTCATTTAGGTAGAAGAAAAGGAGAATTAAACCTGGATGCTTATGATTCCTTTTCTCCCAATGACTACATGGAAGACTTCCATTTAGATCAAGCATGTCAAAAGTCCGGCCCGGGGGCCAAATTTTCAAATTTTGAACGGCCCGCAGCCTCCTCTCGTCACCGGCTCAGCCTGTCACTCATCCCCCACTGGCCGGCATTTTTTTCCTTCACCGCACATTAATGTTAATGGTTCAAAGATTGTCAGGTTGAATGGTGGGCCCCACACATTTTCACCTCACCAATTCTGGCCCTCCTTGCAAAAAGTTTGGAAACACACCCCCGCCCCCGATTTAGGTGTTAAGAGAGTTTGAAGAAAATATATCCAAAATCTTAACAAGAACTCGCAACTCGAAACGACTGAAGGGTCAAAGTTATCAGAGCTTTATTGGATAGCCAAGAAAGTTATGCCTCCCCCCCCTTTTTTTTTGGTGGCATCTTAAATCCTTTTCACTTGAATTTCGTTTACATGTAACCTGAAAAGTTTTAAGAACTGTTGTCCACTGTAGCCTGCTCAGGTTATTTAAAAAAGGAGAGTTATATGGCACTAACCCTAAATGATTAAAAGATTGTAAGGAAGTTGATGTTTTCCCCATTCAGGCAGTTCAAACCAATTTCAGTCTAGCCTTAGATTCTTAAGTTACTTCTTCCTACCATGTCGTTAGCCCCATCGGGTGGATGGGTCTTTGCTGACAAATACAGATTTTTTTAGCAGCTTAATTCTTACCTGTTCTACCCTAAACCACCATCCTGTATGAAAATAATAATTCACCTTTGTGATTTTTGTGAGAGTCAAAAATCATGAAGATGAAAACATAACATTTACTGCCCCCAAGTGGCAGAGGTCAGTTTTTGCATGCATAGAAGTCTTGTAGGAGTCCGTTTGTGCTGCAGATTATCTGGCAGTTTGGAAGTCCTTAATTTTATAAAAGATTAATGTCAAAGGAATAGAATAGAATAACATAGTTGGAAGGGACCTTGGAGGTCTTCTAGTCCAGTGATCCCCAACCCCCGGTCCGCGGACCGGTGCCGGGCCGTGGAGTACCTGGCACCGGGCCGCGCAGCGGCCGGGGGCCATGATCGCTGCAGCGGCCGGGGGCCATGATCGCTGCAGCGGCCGGGGGCCATGATCGCTGCAGCGGCCGGGGGCCATGATCGCTGCAGCGGCCGGGGGCCATGATCGCTGCAGCGGCCGGGGGCCATGATCGCTGCAGCGGCCGGGGGCCATGATCGCTGCAGCGGCCGGGGGCCATGATCGCTGCAGCGGCCGGGGGCCATGATCGCTGCAGCGGCCGGGGGCCATGATCGCTGCAGCGGCCGGGGGCCATGATCGCTGCAGCGACCGGGGGCCATGATCGCTGCAGTGGCCGGGGGCCATGATCACTGCAGCGGCCGGGGGCCATAGTTTCTTTCTGTATGCAAATTAGGGCTAACTGGCACAAGGGGTGTTACTGGACCGCTGGTGGCACTCTGACGTCACCAGCGGCCCACCGCCCCCCTGTGTCCAGCGCCACCCTTCTCATTCCTTTTCAGCGCTTCAGCGCTGGCCGATTCCTGAAAAAACCCCTGCGCGCGCTCAGCGGGCCACGGTAAAATTATCAAAGGCTGACTGGTCCGCGGCGATAAAAAGGTTGGGGACCACTGTTCTAGTCCAACTCCTGCCTAAGCAGGAAACCCTACATTACTTCAGACAAATACTTATCCAACATCCTCTTAAAATCTTTCAGTGTTGGGGCATTCACAACTTCTGGAGGCAGCTTCTGTTCCATTGATTAATTGTTCTAACTGTCAGGAAATTTCTCCTCAGTTCTAAGTTGCTTCTCTCCTTGATTAGTTTCCACCCATTGCTTCTTGTTCTGCCCTCAGGTGCTTTGGGGAATAGTTTGACTCTCTCTTCTTTGTGGCAACCCCTGAGATATTGGAAGACTGCTATCATGTCTCCCCTAGTCCTCCTTTTCATCAAACTAGACCTACCCAGTTCCTGCAACTGTTTTTCACATGGTTTAGCCTCCAGTCCCCTAATCATCTTTGTTGCTCTTCTCTGCACTCTTTCTAGAATCTCCAAATCTTTTCTACATCGTGGCAACCAAAACTGAATGCAGTATTTCAAGTGTGGCCTTACCAAGGCCTTATAGTGGCATTAACACTTCACGTGACCTTGATTCTATCCTTCTGTTTATGGAGCTTAGAACTGTGTTGGCTTTTTCCCGCAGCTGTTGCACACGGCTGGCTCATATTTAAATGGTTGTCCATAGCACTCCAAGATCCCTCTCACAGTTACTACTATTGAGCAAGTGGGAACTACTACACAATTACTACTATTGAGCAAGTGGGAACACATATGCCACATTTTCTCAATGAAAGGCGGAAGATTGGTTTGGATGTGTGTTAAATAACTTTCTTCTGTAAAGGAGAATAGTGGCGAAGGAGTAATAGGATTTGAGTCGAAGTTGCACCTTTGTGACTACTCATAAATTTCTTTATTTGAAAGCTGAACTGCAGCTTTTCATTAGCATCGGTTAAAGGCCGTGCTGGAAGTTAGATTCTATTGGGCCCAATTGTTCCTTGACCATTCAAGTTCTAGTACATTCCTATAGTAAGGAATTCTATCTTTCTACTTTCCTCTTGGTTCATATTTTAACAAATAACATATATCTGGGATACATCATAGAACTTGCTCATCACCAATAACTCTAGAGGTCAGCGGGCAAGAATCAGAACTAAAAACATTAGTCCTGTCTATGGAGATTCTCCGTCATTCAGGTCATGGTTATCCTGAAGATGCTTTTTCAAGGGGCAACTGGGCTTTCTTTGTTTGAAATAATAGAACACTTGCTTTGTTTTTCCTTGAAGGTGTTTCCCTTCTCATCCAAGAAGCTTCTTCAGTTCTGAACAGAAGCACCTTTGGGACATTGTTAGTCATGCTGGAATTAAATATCATTGGAGACTCTATATGAGTTCCAGATGAGTGAAATAAATGGAAATGCACTGCCCTCATGAAAACCAGTTTATAATCTGCTGGAAGGGAGGTTCTCAAGCCTTTTGATTTGATTGATTGATTGATTTTATTATATTTATATGCCGCCCTTTCCCCCCGAAGGGGACTCAGGGCGGCTCACAATTCAAATCAGGGAAGGGGGGTACAGACAAAAAAAAAAAGACGAAACATAACAATACATAATTTAAAAACACACAACAGTCATACCATTCGAGACGGGAGCAACAGCTCTTTAGCCCCAGGCCTGTCGGAACAGCCAGGTTTTAAGGGCTTTGCGGAAAGCCTGGAGGGTGGTGAGGGTTCGAATCTCCACGGGGAGTTCGTTCCAGAGGGTCAGAGCAGCCACAGAGAAGGCTCTCCTCCGGGTAGTCACCAGTCGGCACTTTTGCTAGAAAACACTACTATTGTTCCTTAAAAAGTAGTGTATGGCATTTTACTCATATGTTAAGCAGCGAAGTGACCCCACTCAAATCCTACAAGCCATTGAATATAGATAGTATAGGGTAGGGTGGGGTAGAGTAGAATAGAATAGAATAGAACAGAATTCTTTATTGGCCAAATGTGATTGGACACACAAGGAATTTGTCTTTGGTGCATATGCTCTCAGTGTACATAGATATACATATACTTTGGATGTCCTTTTCTTCAGCACTTCCCAAGGGAAGAGAGCATTCCTGACTTCCTAATGGTGGGCTATTTAGTCAATAATTTTTAAAAACCCTGCTGCCAAAGTTTAAAACACCACGCAGGTTGGGGACACAGGACTCTCCATTCATGGGCGAAATTGCGAAAGACAATCAACTTCCCAGAGCAGGTTTACTCACCTTTATTGAACTTCTGCTTAACTTTGGAGGAGTCCCAAGGTCTTTAGAAGGTGCTACCCTCAACCTTAAGGGATGCGGTGGCACGTGACCCGTCAAAACCGCGGAGGACAAAATCGCGCTCGACGAAAGCGCGCATGTGACGTCATCACAGCGCGACAAAAAAAATTGAAATAAAATTAAAATTAAAGCAAGCCGATTCACATAAAGGTAAGGGTTAGGTTTAGGGTTAGGTTAAGGGTTAGGGTTAGGGTTAGAGCGTTAGGGTTACGTTTAGCGTTAGGTTAAGGGTTAGCGTTAGGTTTAGCGTTACGTTAACGGTTAGGTTTAGGGTTAGATTTAGGGTTAGGTTAAGGGTTAGGTTTAGGGTTAGGTTTGGGGGGGTTAGGGTAAGGTTTTAGCTTTATTTTTACATTTTTCGATCACAGCGCAATGTTTTCGTCGCGCTGTGATGACGTCAAATGCGCGCTTTCGTCGAGCGCGATTTTGTCCTCCGCGATTTTGTGGTGGAACCGCGGTGGCATAGTGGCTAAGACGCTGAGCTTGTCGATCAGCAAGGTCGGCAGTTCAGCTATTCAAATCCCTAGCGCCACGTAACAGAGTGAGCTCCCGTTCCTTGTCCCAGCTTCTGCCAACCTAGCAGTTCGAAAGCACGTAAAAATGCAAGTAGAAAAAAATAGGAACCACCTTTGGTGGGAAGGTAACAGTGTTCTGTGTGCCTTGGGCATTTATTCATGCCAGCTACATGATCACGGAGACATTTTTGGATAGCGCTGGCTCTTCGGCTTTGAAACGGAGATGAGCACTTCCCCCTAGAGTCGGGAACAATTAGCACAAACTTTACCTTTACCCTAAACCTCTGGAATTTGCATGACTGCATTTCTGATCATTCAGGGTTTTCCTCCCTGATTTTGTTTTCATTTTTCTCCCCCACCCCCAGAAAACGGAACCGTGGGAAAAAGAAATTACCGAAGCAGACATGCTGGAGTATGTCTGGGAGAACAGCGTCTCCGAAAAGAATGCTTTAAAGACATTGCTTCAAATCAGAGCAGCTGAAAAAGCCGAAGAAAAGAGCAGAGAGGAACTTCTCGCCTCCGAGGTGATGCAGCGTTACAAGAAGTCCGTGGTTCTCTTGAAAAATGAAGGGGAGACAGAGAAGAATCTTTTGGAGTATAAAAACTCGGTTAAAAGACTGTTAAACATCCAGGCCTTGTAATGTAAGCAGTTATTTGGTGGGATGCTGTAAGTGTGCTGATGGACATCATCCTAATAAATTTCTTTTTTCATAATATCCAGTTGCAAAATGAAAACAATCGTCTTTCACCTCCTCTTCCCCTGCTCCCCAATATATTTCACCCAGAAATACCAACCAACTACAACATCATTGGAATTCAAAAGTTATGAATATTACTCATTGAATACTTTTTTGCCACGCCCATCCTGCCATGAGACTACTCTGGGTAGCTTGTAGGATTCCATTCAATCCTGAAAAATTGTCTAAATTCGCTTTGCAAAACTACCAGAATTTGTGCAAAATAATAAAAAAAAAAGGCAAGAAAAGTGAAAAAACATTGTGGTAACCAGTTCCTGTTTTAATCCTACACCAACCTTCTTAAACCACCTATTGCCTGTCCTGCTCTTTTATTATTTTCCTTTGTTGGCTCACCTTGAAAGAACAAAATTCATCTCAGGCCTTCCAAACTCAATTGGAAATGATTGTAGCTGAGAATCAGTGTGGAAAGGAAGATGAGTTCTAAGGAGAAAAAAAACTAAAAACCGAGAAGCTAACGGTAAATATTTTGCAGATATAGATGAAATCCGAATAGCATTGTCTCTGGAAACCAGAAATAAAGCGCGTCCCAAAATATTCCATTCATCCACTAGTTTCTTTTGCAATTCTACAGATTAGACTGCAGCAATTGCAAAAGATTACATACATGGTCCAAAATGAATTTAGGTGGCTGAAAACTTCATGGGACGTACTGCATTTCCCAGTCGGGAAGTGATTCTAGGCTGTGAACTGCATATGTAACCACAATTTTCCTGCTGATTTTCTGCCGTCGAGGCTTTGTGTTTTGTCAAATTACCCCAATCATCTTCATTTAACAACCCCATAATCCCTTACGGTGGTGGAGTCTGAGCAACTGAATGGCGCTAGCAGAGTGTTTTAATGGCCGGATGCTCTTCCTGTCGCCAATGCGGAGTTTTGTTCAGCAGATATATTCTCATCGTGCCCAGAGAGAGAAATATCTGCCTCTACCTAGGATCGAACTCACAGCCTCCTGATTTGTTGGACTTTCCTCGTACAGTTTAGCCTCCAGATCCCTTATCATCTTTATTACTTCTCTCTACAGCCTTCCCTTTCCTTTCCCCTCCCCTTCCCTTTTTCTTTTCCCTTCCCTTTCCCTTCTTCCCTTTCCTTTCCCCTCCCCTCCCCTTTTCCTTCCCTTTTTCTTTTCCCTTCCCTTCCCCCCTTCCCTTTCCCTTCTTCCCTTTCCTTTTCCCTTCCCCTCCCTTTCCTTTCCCCTCCCCTCCCCTTCTCCTTCCCTTCTATTCAGTGGTGGATTTCCATTTTTTTTACTACCAGTTTGCTCTTGTGCGCTTGCACAACCCTTCTGCGCGTGCGCAGAAGCATCCGGACAGGTGGGTGGAGCTTCCCACCGCCGCTACTACTGTTTGGGCCAATCCGGGAGCAACCCACCTCTGCTTCCATTCCATTCCTGATGAATTTGGAATCCGACCATTAAAAACTACTTTTAATGGCAGTGTATTTTATGAATTGGTAGGGTGCTGATCTTCCTTCCTGCCTTGGTTTGTAACGACCTCTCTTCTTCCATCCTGTTGCCCAAAAGATACCACAGCAGCAACAGCAGCACATGAAAACCAACAAAGAACAAAGTAAAATCAGGGGCAACCAGGCCCCCCACCCTGCCATCTCCTCTGTGGGCTGCTGGCCTTCATCGGGAGAACTATTGTTCCTTCCGCTGTAGACTTTGGTTTCATTCAAGGATTTGCTGGAATTGGGAAGGACCTCACTGGGTGATAGCGACACCGTCCGGATGGGCGCAGGATCAGAGACGGGAGATGCCTTGACATTATCCGAAGCGGTCGAAGAGGTGGTCCTCCCTGGAAGAATCTCAGTTGCTTTCGCTAAAGGGCCCATCGCTGAAGCCGATGCCATCGATGTCGTGGGGGAGTTCTTGAAGGCAACATCTACTGTTGAGCTCCTGCTACTCCTGTCCATGCCTGGCTTTGGGGCTGTGGTGGGGGAGGAGGCCTCCAGGAAAAGGAACCTTGGGGAAGATAGTTCATCCTGGTCTGTTTCGAGGTCAGCAACCCGTCCTCCGCCATGCCTCTCCCATTTACTAAAAGAAGACCTGGTGTTTATATCCTTGAACGAGAACCTCTCAAAAACAAGGAGGTCAGGATCAATGCCTGGGAAAACAGAAGCCGAGAAAGGAAAAATAATAATTTCTCTCCTCTCATCCAATGGTGTCTGATTTATAGTCTTATCTCCACCAACTCCGTGTTGTGCACCAGTTATGCCCCTTCTAGAACAAAGGGGGCCCTCCACTCGGTCACTCGTGCCCTGGTCATCTCCCGAACGGACTATTTCAACATTCTGTACATGGACATAACCTTGAAAAATATCCAAAAGTTTCAATTGGTGCAGAATGCGGCCGCGTGAGCTACCGTGTTTCCCTGAAAATAAGACTGGGTTTTATATTAATTTGTAGCAGTTGTAGCAGTTAGACTTATATACCGCTTCATAGGGCTTTCAGCCCTCTCTAAGCGGTTTACAGAGTCAGCATATCGCCCCCACAGTCTGGGTCCTCATTTCACCCACCTCGGAAGGATGGAAGGCTGAGTTAACCTTGAGCCGGTGAGATTAGAACCGCTGAACTGCAGATAACAGTCAGCTGAAGTGGCCTGCAGTACTGCACCCTAACCACTGTGCCACCTCGGCTTATTTGTGCTCCAAAAGAGGCATTACGGCTTATTTTAGGGGAAATACGGTATTAAATGTGTTTGTCTGGCTGATGATCTTAAATGGGACTTATTTTTGGGGTAGGATTTATATTATGAGCATCCTGAAAAAATCATGGGAGGGCTTATTTTCCAATTGGGTGCCCAAAAATGGGCACAGATAACATTTCTGCTTTATGAACTGCATTGGGTGCCAATTTGCTTCTGGGTCCAGTCCACAGGGTTGGCTATTACGTATAAAGCCCTAGAGGGCATCAGGGTCAGGCTACCTATGGAACCAGCTTCTCCCCATCACATCTGTTCTGACCGAGGCTTCCCAAGAGCATGAAGCAGACTCCTTGTCCCAACACTTTTATTAATTGACTGAATTCTGCTCATTCTCATCCAGCAAAGTTTTTCGAGGGAGGATTTACAGTCACAGACCTTATCTGGCTTGGAGAGCTGCCAGGCTGATGTCTGCAAAACTTGGCAAGGAGTCTCGGAGAGTCACAAACCAATTAAGCGAACTAATCGTCTCCTGCAAACTCCACTCCCCTTTCGCTCCTCTTTTATTTCCTCTGGGAGGGGCCATTTATCGTCCACCTGTGGCCTTACTCCCAAGTCGACCCCTGTTCTTTAGCTGTTCCCTTTGTCAGGCAACTCATGCACACACTGGGAACAGGCTCCAGCTGTTCGTCTGCCTCACTAATGTCTGATTTTGAAGGCAGCTGATAACTGGCATACATAGGAGCCGAGGTGGCGCAGTGGTTAAATGCAGCACTGCAGGCTACTTCAGCTGACTGCAGTTCTGCAGTTCGGCTGTTCAAATCTCACTGGCTCAAGGTTGACTCAGCCTTCCATCTTTCCGAGGTGGGTAAAATGAGGACCTGGATTGTTGGGGGCAATATGCTGACTCTGTAAACCGCTTAGAGAGGGCTGAAAGCCCTATGAAGCGGTATATAAGTCTAACTGCTATTGCTATTGCTACTGTGACCCAGTCTCTGCCTCTGATGCAGAGCCCTTATCAGAGCCTTCCCCAGACTCCAGGACTGGCCCAGGTTCCTCCCCAACCTTCTCACTGTCCGAATCTGCTGCCAGCTCTGTTGGCCGCTGGCAGATCACAACAACATCAAACCATCCCATTTCTTCAGGCAGGGAAGGCATGCTACATATCCTGTGGGTTTTCTTTCTTTGTCTCTATTAAAAATATTTTTGTGTTTTATATTTTCTTTGAATAAACTAAAGACTAAACAGGAAAAAGTTTGGTAAAAACAAAAAAAAATCATATGTGGATACTTTCTAAAAAAAAGTAAGAGCTATAGTTTAAAAAAAATATGATTTTTATGACATCATATAGCCCAGCAACCACAGCATCGTAAAATGGTATAATTATTATTATTAACTACATGGTATAGCAATAGCAATAGCAATAGCAGTTAGACTTATATACCGCTTCATAGGGCTTTCAGCCCTCTCTAAGCGGTTTACAGAGTCAGCACATCGCCCCCACAGTCTGGGTCCTCATTTTACCCACCTCGGAAGGATGGAAGGCTGAGTCAACCCTGAGCTGGTGAGATTTGAACAGCCGAACTGCAGTCAGCTGAAGTAGCCTGCAGTGCTGCATTTAACCAGTGCGTCACTTCGGCTCTTCAAGGTGGATAGAAGACAGCTAGATGTTTGTTGCTTCCTTCCAGCTTCTTTGCTATAAAGTTTTACCATACATTTTTTTAAAAAAAAATCTGGATTTTAGTTATGCACGTGTGCAAATCACTATTTCCCCGAGTGTGCACGAATGCATACTTTGAGGGAAATGGGCAATTCAGAAATGTAATAAACAAATAAACAAGCAAGCAATCCTCACCTGGTGTAATATTGTAGAGGATCACACTGCTTGTAGGTCTTACTATGCAGCTTTCCAACACTGGGCAATACATGTGAATGCAGTTTGTATCATCGATATTGGTTTTGTAGTTGAAAACAGCCAAGTTACAGGAAACTAGAAAGTAGAGAGATGGGAAAATTTTAAGCCGAGTCCTGATGCTGTCTATGCTGGATGAGCTTTATCAGACTGTGGAACATATTAATTAAAAAAAAAATCCCTAAAATTAGGGTGCTAAAAATTATAATTCTCCAGGCATATATCTTTCCACCACCCAATCTTGATTTTAAAAAATCATCCGCCCCAAAAAAGAGGATTAAACAGATTATCTTTCTAATCAGTTGGTGTTTTGATCCTTTTTTGTTGCCTAAAACCAGGTTATATGTTGTCAGGATTATGTGTCACAATACTTCACCATATGAAAACGGGGATTGTCTTGGGCCAAATCAGTATTCCAATAATGGATGAATTCAGTCCTTCAGCTCTTGTTTCAGCCAGTGCCTTTATCCTACCAGCCCACAGCACGCATGAGAGACAGAATTGTGCAAGAGAATTCTCCTTTGTTTGAAAGTTCAGCTCTGGAGGCCATTGATCAGTGCCTGAAGAAATGCAGGGAAGGGGCTGAAAAGACCTTTAAAATATTTTTCTAGCCATCGGAGTGGTGGGCCGATTGTAAGCCACCTAGAATCAGCTGTAGGTGAGGTGTGCAACATTATAGAGGCAGTTTGGCCCAGTGGTTAAGGCACCAGGCTAGGAAGGAAAAGGAGAGGGACAGGCTGTTAGTTTAAGTCCACCTTAGCCATGCCAGGTGAATGCCCTTAGGCCAGTCGCTCTCTCTGAGCCCCACTCACCTCAGGAGGCTGTTACTATTGTAGGGGGGGGGAAGGAGGAGGAAGAAGTAGATGTATAGTTGCTGTCTTGAGTTATTAGGAAAAATAATAAAGCTGAGATAGAAAGATAGAAAGAAAGAAAGAAAGAAAGAAAGAAAGAAAGAAAGAAAGAAGAAAGAAAGAAAAAAGAAAGAAAGAAAAGAAAAAGGAAAGAAAGGGATGGAGAGGGAGGGAGGAAAGGAAGGAAGGAAAAGAGATAGAAGGGAGGAAGGAGGGGGAGGAAGGAAGGGAATGAAAGAAGGAGGGTGGGAGGAGGGAAGAAGGAAGGAAGGAAGAATATCAGAAGGAGAAGTATGGGAAGGGAAAGAAGAGGCAGGGAGGGAGGGAAGGAAGGAACAGGAAGGAAGGAAGGAAGGAAGGAAGGAAGGCAGGCAGGAAGGAAGGAAGGAAGGAAGGAAGGAAAAGAAATAAGGCAAGGGAGGGAGGAAGGAAGCGAAAGAAAGAAGGCGGGGAGGGAGGAAGGAAGGAAGGGAAAGAAAGAGAAAGAAGGAAGGAGGGAAGAAGGAAGGAAGGAAGCATATCAGAAGGAGAAGTATGGGAAGGAAAAGAAGAGGCAGGGAGAGAGGGCAGGAAGAAAGGAAGGAAGGAAGGAAGGAAGGAAAAGAAAGAAGGCAGGGGAGGGAGGAAGGAAGGGAAAGAAAGAGAGAAAGAAAGAAGTTGGGAGGAGGGAAGAAGGAAGGAAGGAAGAAGTCCTTCGGGAAGGAAGGAATCCCGGAGTCCTTTGGGATTGGGTGGCCTATAAATTTATTAAATACTTAATACTTAAAGAATATCAGAAGGAGAAGTATGAGACGGGAAAGAAGAGGCAGGGAGAGAGGGAAGGAAGAAACAGGAAGGAAGGAAGGAAGGAAAGAAAAAAGAAAGAAGGCAGGGGAGGGAGGGAGGGAAAGAGAGAAAGAAAGAAGTCGGGAGGAGGGAAGAAGGAAGGAAGGAGGAATATCAGAAGGAGAAGTATGGGAAGGGAAAGAAGAAGCAGGGAGGGAAGGAAGGAAAAGAAAGAAGGAGATAGGAGGGAGGGAGGTAGAAAAGAAAGGAAAGAAACAAAGAAAGAAGGGAGGGAGGGAGGAGGGAAGAAGGAAGGAAGGAAAAAGAAAGAGAAAAAGAAAAAGAAGGAAGGAAAGAAAAAGAAAAGGAATGTTTTGCCTTGCTTTTGAATACCATAGGTAAAAACAAAATCTTAAATGTTGATGCACCAAGTGGCTAATACTTTGTATTCCATGCAGAATCCCTTTGAGTCTTTCCCGAAGAAGAGAAATAAATCCTTACCATCCTTGAGGATACAGCAGGCTCGGCTGCATTGCTTGGCAGTGGATGCAGCATAAACGTTGAGGACGTGAGCTCCTCGCTTCTGGGAATGCTCCAGATCAACCGAAAGCCCCGGGAATCGTCGGATCCAGCAGTTTTTGTAAAACGTGATGGGGGAGCAAAGGCCTTCTGACCTGCACACCCAGCCCCAAAACAGCAGGACTTCGGTCAGAGCCCCTAGCAGGAACATCTCAAAAGCATCTCCTTAGGAAAGGTCTTGTTCTCCAAGGCAGAAGAAATTGCTGAATGAGAGAAGCTCAGTGCTGCCTGGCAGGACAACCTGTTTGCACCGGATGGCTGTAACTTTCCACGGAATTAGGAAGCCATTTGCAAAGATACAGAATAAATCACTCCCCATCTTCGCCCAGCTGCTTGGACTTCATGAGGTAGATCTTGAGTTCGCATAATGACACCTGGTTGAATAATAAAGAATTTCCAGCTATTATTATTGGGCCAGAAACAGTATAGCAGCTGTTCTGAGCTAGACTTCCTGAGAGCATGAAGCAAACTCCTTGTCCTGACAAAAATAGCAGTTAGACTTATATACCGCTTCATAGGGCTCTCAGCCCTCTCTAAGCGGTTTACAGAGTCAGCATATCGCCCCCACAGTCTGGGTCCTCATTTCACCCACCTCGGAAGGATGGAAGGCTGAGTTGACCTTGAGCCGGTGAGATTAGAACCGCTGAACTGCAGATAACAGTCAGCTGAAGTGGCCTGCAGTACTGCACCCTAACCACTGCACCACCCTTTTATTAATTTACTATGAATTCTGCTCATTCCCATCCAGCAAAGTCTTTCGATGGAGGATTTACAGTCACAGACCTTATCTGGCCTTGGAGAGCTGCCAGGCCGAGATCTGCAAAACCTGGCAAGGAGTCTCGGAGGGTCACAAACCAATTAAGCGAACTAATTGTCTCCTGCAAACTCCACTCCCCTTTCGCTCCTCTTTTATTTCCTCTGGGAAGGGCCATTCATTGTCCACCTGTGGCCTTACTCCAAAGTCGACCTCTGTTCTTTAGCAGATGACCCAATCTTATGACATTTGATCCAATCTTATGACATTCGACCCTTTTTTTGTGTGCAATTGGAACCCTAAAGGTGCTTTTTTTTTTCAAAAGGCAACAGGACTTCCTTGTTTTTCTTTATCATCCAACAATCTTCTTCAGCTCTGACTGAGTGGTGGGGAAGGGAAGGATTTATATAGCAATAGCAGTTAGACTTATATACCGCTTCATAGGGCTTTCAGCCCTCTCTAAGCAGTTTACAGAGTCAGCATATTGCCTCCACAGTCTGGGTCCTCATTTCACCCACCTCGGAAGGATGGAAGGCTGAATCAACCCTGAGCCAGTGAGATTTGAACAGCCGAACTGCAGAACTGCAGTCAGCTGAAGTAGCCTGCAGTGCTGCGCCACCTCGGCTCTTATATCCAACCTGACAGCTGATCATTTGCGTTATTTTGGTTGTTGAGGCCACTTGGGAGGTTTGTCTGTGTCCTCAGGGTCACCTGTGTCCATTTACAGCAGAAAGCCTCCTGCAGGAAGCACAGATCCACAACACGGTCCTTTCAGCACTTCCAAGAAGGCTCCACACCCCATTTGCACCACTCAGGTGGCCCTGAGGACAGAGATAAACCTCCAAGTGGCCTCAACGATCCTCTAAAAGGATGCAAATGACCAGCTGTCTGCAAGGCGTATCAATCCTTCCATTCCCCACCATCCAGCCAGAGCTGAAGACGCTTCTTGGATGAGAAGCGAAACATCTTCAAAGAAAAACAAGAAAGGCCACTTGCCTCTTGAAAAAGCACCTTTGGGACAACCATGACTTGGATAACTGACAATCTCCATAGACAGTACCATTGTAACTTTTAACGGTCACTAAACAGAATGGCTGTAAGTGGAATATTACCTGTAATAGGTTGCTACTTAGGATCTCATGCAGCAATAGAGCAATTTAAATGGTAAACAAATAAATAAAAATAAATGAATGACAGATTTATCTATTACTAGCCGATAACCCGGCGTTGCCCTGGTATTTATTTATAGGGGGGAAATGTCTGGACCAAGCGTAATATCTAATATTGGATTTTCCCCCTTACCAAAGGGAGCCCCCTTGTGGAGTACAGTGAAGCCTTTGCCATGGCAACACCACTGCGCTGTACAGTAGAAGCCATTTTATGCCAGCACAGTAGAAGCCATTTTAAGCCAGCACAGTAGAAGCCATTTAAGCCAGCACAGTAGAAGCCATTTTAAGCCAGCACAGTAGAAACCATTTTAAGGCACAACAGGCTGTATCTTAACAGAACACACACCCTGAAGGGGTGTTAGGGGTGTCTTACCACCCACAGTATTTGTTTCCAGAAAGTCATCTGTGTACCAAGTTTGGTTGAAATTGCTCCAGGCGTTCCAGAGTTCTGCTGGAACACACACACACACACACACGTTTATATAAATAGATATGCCTTCCTAGATCTCCCTGCTATGAATCAAATTTACCTCTTTTAAGATTTGCAAACAATTTCACCTTGTCCAACAATAAAACGATGACTCATATTCTGTTTCTCTCTAGATTAGTAATTCTCAACCTGCGTGAAACAGAATCCAAAGTTAGGTGGTCATTGTTATCAAAGCTCCATCGCAGACACATCATTGAGAGCAAGAATAAAACGTCATTATTGTCCCGAAATTACAACTTGGTGCAAATCTAACTACAAAATGGGTTGGCAGAAGGCAACACAATCCAAGAAATTTAAACACACGCAGAAAGAATACAGGTCTAGCAAAAAAAACTCAACAGAAGCAACCAATGCATTTGTTTCTTACCTGATTTTTTTATTTGCAGAAATGTTCCTTATTTATTCTCCAATGAGGAAAAGGATCATAATAAATTTTGCTGGGGGGAAAAAGACAAATGACATTGTGGCTTTTGAAACACCCAAGAACGATTCGCAAAGGTGTGCGTACCTTTTTTTTCACAGCCGGAAGCCAGTTGGAAGCTTGAGTTCACGTTGATTAAGGATTGAGAACAAGCCCTTACTTTAGAGCGAGCCGACAGACTGCTTGCCTGCTAGTGAGATGAATGGAGAATGACAATTTCTCTCTTTGCATAGAGAGAGAGAAAATGGCAGGTTCCTCTCTATTGACATTGGATACCTGGTGATTAACCCCTTTTCTGCCAAGGGCCTTAGCTAGAACTAAGCGGAAATATTCATTGCCAAACAAGTGAAAATACAAATGTAATTTATTGATGTCATTGTTTATTACAGAATTAATAATAAATAATGAAAATGAAGAGAGAACCAGTTTTTATTATTATTTATTATTTATTATTTATTATTTATTATTTATTATTTATTATTTATTATTTGTTATTTGTTATTTGTTATTTGTTATTTGTTATTTGTTATTTGTTATTTATTATTTATTATTTATTATTTTGAATTATTAATTATTATTTATTTATTTATTTATTTATTGTTTATCATTTATCTATTATCATTTATCATTTACCATGTATTATGTATTATGTACTATTTATTATTATGTGTTATGTATTATGTATTATTATGTATTTATTATGTATTATGTATTATGTATTATGTATTATTATGTATTATGTATTATGTATTATGTATTATGTATTATGTATTATGATGTATTATGTATTATGTATTATGTATTATGTGTAATGTGTAATGTATTATGTATTATGTATTATGTATTATGTATTATGTATTATGTATTATGTATTATGTATTATGTATTATGTATTATGTATTATGTATTATGTATTATGTATTATGTATTATGTATTATGTATTATGTATTATGTATTATGTATTTATTACTTATTACTTATTACTTATTTTTATCATTTATCATGTATCATATTGTTTCTTTGTTTGTTTATTATTTGTTTCTTTATTTTATTTTATTTATTTAGTTTGTCAAGCAAGTACGAGATAACAGGTCTAAGTATAAACATGGACATGGATACAGGAAATGGGTTTGAATAAATGGGGACAGTAGGACAGGGATGGAAGGCACACTGGTGCGCTTATTCACTCCCCCTTTACGGACCTCCTAGGAATGGAGCGAGGTCCACGGTAGATGGTTTAAGGTTGAAGCTGTGAGGATTTGAGGATGTAACAACGGAGTCGGGTAGAGAATTCCAGGCGTTGACCACTCTGTTGCTGAAGTCGTATTTTCTGCAATCAAATTTAGAGTGGTTAACCTTGAATTTGTATCGATTGTTTGCCCGTGTATTATTGAGGTTGAAGCTGAAGAAGTCGTTGACAGGTAGGACGTTGTAGCAGACAATTTCGTGTACTATGCTTAGGTCCGACTTTAAGCAGTGTAGTTCTAGATTGTCCAAGCCCAACATTTCAAGCCTGGTGGCATAAGGAATTCTATTGTGAGCAGAGGAGTGGAGGACTCTTCTCTTTCAGAGTATACTTATACTACGTCCTAAGAGAATTTTTTCTCCAAAATTCCTTAAACTTTTCATGCTTCTCAGCAAAACAGTAGATTAATTTTTGTAATCCTTGATTTGTAACCACCCATGTAACGACCGGTCTAAGTTATAAAGTTACTTATGATTGATTTTTGCATCTACCACTCTTTTAGCATCCCCATGGTCACGTGATCGAAATTGAGATGCTTGGCAACTGGCATGTACTTAGACAGTTGCAGTATCCTGGGGTTATATGATCCCCTTTTGCCACCTACCGACAAATAAAGTCAATGGGGAAGCGAGAGTCACTTTACAACTGTTTTACTAAGTTAATGACTGCAGTGATTCACTGACAACTGTGGCAGGGAAGGTCATAAAATGGGACAAAACTCACTTACCGCCTGTCTCACTTAGCAATAGAAATTTTTGCTCAAGTGTGATCGTAAGTCAAGGATACTCTGTATGCCTTTTTCCACCTCATCTGTAAATGATTGTTCACTAAGACTCCCAGATTCCTCTCAGAGTTAGATCGCTGAACATGGTAGATGTTGGGTTCTTCATCTATATATATAAAAACAGATGTGTGCGTGTTCTAGCATAACTCTGGAACGCCTCGAGCCACTTCAACCAAACGGTGCACAGATGACTTACTCTCTGGAAACAAATACTGTGGAGGTAAGACACCCCTAAAACTCCTCGGGCTATGTGTTCTGTTAAGATACAGCCTGTTGTGCCTTAAAATGGCTTCTACTGTACTGCCATAAAATGGCTTCTACTGTGCAGCGCAGTGGAGTTGCCATGGTAACAGCTTCACAGTATTCCCCAAGGGGGCTCCCTTTGGTAAGGGGGAAAATCCAACATTAGAAATTATATTTGGTCGGGACATTTCCCCCCTATAAATAAATACCCAGGCAATGCCAGGTTATTGGCTAATCCCCTATAAATGAAGTTCCAGAAGACTCTAGGTAGACTCTGTAGCAGTGATGGGTTTCAAAATTTTTTAGAACCTCTTCTCTAGGTGTGGCCTGCTTTGTGGGAGTGGCTTGCCAGCCATGTGACCGGGAGGAAATGGCTTGCCAGCCATGTGACCGGGAGGAAATGGCTTACCAGCCATGTGACTGTATGGGAGTGGCTTGGCAGTCATATGACTGGATGGGCAGGCCCAACTTGTAAAATGTGGTGAAACTCACTTAACAACACTCTTGCTTAGCAACCAAAATGTTGTCTCAGAAACTCTAGCATTTGAAGCACGCAAGTCTTAAAGTTGTCAAGTTACAAGACCCTTGTACCCCTCACCCTTTAGGGAAAAAAACCCAGGGGTGTTCAAACCTGACAGCTTTAAGACTTGTGGACTTCAACTCCCAGAATTCCTCCTCTCGCTCTTCATCTTGATGATGTTCGGACGGGCAGGGGGAGGGAGCTGGAACCGGTTCTAAACGGCACTGGAGATTTGTGGAACCTCTTCTATAGAAGAGGTTAGAACTGGCAGGAACCCACCCCTGCTCTGAACTAGCGGTCACCAAACTTGTCAACTTTAAGACTTGTGGACTTCAACTCCCAGAACTCCTCAGCCAGCTATGTCATGCTGGCTGGGGAATTCTGGGAGTTGAAGTCCATAAGTCTTAAAAGTTGACAAGCTCAGAGAACCTCACTCTTTACAATGAAATGATGATCGGGCCCAATCAAGAGTATAGTTAGTCAAATATAGGATTGAGAATGGCACCTGCCTTGGGAACGCCAGAGTCCAATGCAGAGAAGGCCACTCTAGGCAAATCAAACACCACACACTGAACATTATGGCCTTCTCAGGAGACCAGGCCTGCAAAAGAAGCCGTTTCTTCAGAGAAAATAAGCAATTTAACTCTGAAATTGAGGCTGTCACAGGGCCCCTTCCCTTGAGAGAGGCAGGCAGAAATTGCACCTGCTTGAGGTTGGGTTGCATAGCAGAGCCACAATTGGAGAACACAAGTCCTTTCTCTGCTGTGGTGACGGTGAAGATCTGTGATCCGTGGAAGACCCTTCCTTGAAAAGAACCTGGGTTCTTTTCCAATCCCTAGTAACACTAGAGAAGGGGCACCTGCACATCTTTTGAATAGAAATGTCGAGAGCAACGTCAGGGCAAAGATAAGAAATAGGTGGTGTGATGGCTGGGTGGAATATTTCAAGTATTTTAATTTCAGTCTTGCCATGGATTTGAATATGCACATCATTTTTATTAGACACATTTCTATAACAAAAACGAAGCAAAACGAAATCCTTATCTGATTAACAAAAGGTATAGGTTCTCCTTGCACATATGCGCTAGTCGTTCCCGACTCTAGGGGGCGGTGCTCATCTACATTTCAAAGCCGAAGAGCCAGCACTGTCCAAAGACGTCTCCATGGTCATGTGGTTGGAATGACTAAACGCCAAAGGCGCACGGAATGCTGTCCCCTTCCCACCAAAGGTGGTTCCTATTTTTCTACTTGCATTTTTACATGCTTTCGAACTGCCAGGTTGGTAGAAACTGGGACAAGTAACGGGAACTCACTCCATTACGTGGCGCTAGGGATTCAAACCGCCGAACTGTCAACCTTTCTGATCGACAGTGTGTTAGCCACCTGAGCCACCTTCCGATTAACAAAATCCAAAGTTAAAGGGTTTTTTTTTCCCTACCCCAAGAACTAAGTCCAAAAGCGGTTTCAAGCAGAACCAAAGTTAATACTTTTTTTATAACCCACAGTCAATTTAGCCCATCTTTACTAACTCCATCCATTTTTGCAGCCATTCTTCCATTGTGGGAATCAAAATATCCTTCCATTTTTGTTTGTAGAACATTCTTCCTCTGTCAGCATATATAATACCAAAGTTCTACTGTTTTTCCAAGTTCTTTATCCATTATGCCTAAGAGAAAAGTCCCCAAATTTATCTTTATATTTCCCTTAAGCAAACCAGTGAAATGCTACCGGTTCAAACCAGTTCGCCCGAACCTGTAGTAAAAATGCTACTGGTTCACCTGAACCAGTAGTAAAATAAATGAAACCAGTTAGGGTGAAGCCATTTTCCCACTGATCAGCTGTGACACACGATTTATATTAATATAAATCGCACAGCACAGCAGATTCCCCCCCCCCCCGTTTGCTTACCTTAACTTTCTGATGCTCTGCGCATGCGTGGGATGTCCACACATCAGCAGCCATGAGTGTGACCTCACTCGCCGGCTTCTGCACCTCAAAAATAATAAGACCTCCCCAAAAATAAGTCCAAGTGCTTATTTTTGGGGGGGGGGCGTTGTCAAAAAAATAAGATCCTATCTTATTTTTGCGGAAACACAGTAAGATTTGGCGAGTTTTTATTCCATTTGGTGGCACTTGTCTTTCTGTTGTTTATACCAGATTAAAGAAACAAACAAAATTTTCTGGCAGACATTCAAGCAGCTAAAAACTGTAGAAAGATGAGCTCCTACTGCGACAGGAAGGTTGTTGCAAAAAAAGATTATTGGGTGAGTGAATTGTCAGAAAAGCCCCTTTGTCTGCCTGTATTTTATTTTTAAAAGAAAAATGGTTTACGTTGAGGTTTGGCAATATTGAGAAGCCTGGGTTCATGACTTCCTTGAGTCTCCATCTTGACTTTGGACTGACTCAGAACTGTTAGGAGAAGGGTTAATTGGGGGAAAACTAGGCCGTGATTGCTTGCCTCTGGGGATAATGAAATGAAACCCAATTTCCATTTTCAGGGAAGCTCCCGGCAAGACCAAAATACAGGGAGGCGGCAACGAGCGGATCTCAGACTACAGACACAATTACATAAACAAAATCTGTGTCTCTCTCTAAAGCCGCCAAGCAAACCACCAATTATCCATCCTCTTGGAAAGAGAGAAGGAAAATCCGTGGGTTGAAAGTGGATCTTTTTTTAAATTATTTTTTTTTGCATTGCCGAAGTCTAATTCTTTGGGCATGGAAGGTTTCCTCCTGGCCAGCAACGAAGAGATTAAATTAACCTGTTGTGGCCCACTAGCGGCCAATGGAGAGTTGGACAGTGAGGAGGTTGGGGAGGAACATGGGCCAGTCCTAGAGTCTCTGGAAGGCTTGGATGAGGGCTCTGCATCAGAGGCAAAGATGGGGCCAAGGCCATCTGGCAGTTCTCAGCTGCCTTTGGAGCTAGACAGCAGTGAGGCAGAGGAACATATGGAGCCTGTTCCCAGTGTGCGCATGCGCAGAGCTGCCAGGAGAAAAGGACAGCTAAGAAATCACGGTCGACTTGGGAGTAAAGCCACAGGTCGATGGTAAATAGCCTCTCCCATAGGAAATAAAAGAGGAGCAAAAGGGGAGGGGGCTTTTGCCGGAAACAATGTGTTCGTTCATTCGTTTCAGGAGTGTGAAGATCTGTCCGTGAATCTCAGAGACTCTGTGCCAAGTCTTTCCTTGCACAGCACCTCATTTGGAAAATATTCACATGGCAGCTTTCCAAGCTAGATAACCTCTGTGATTGTAACTTTTTTTCCCTGCCCAGATCGTCACATTGCACAAACTGATATCAGTCCCCAGAATAATTTCAACAACTGCTTCTCTTTTCCAGTGTCTTTGCTTTTCTTAGAAGATGAAAGCAATGAAGTTGTTCAGACCTCTGCTCAGGTCCTGACATGTTTATTCGTTTGTAAGTCCCAAGATCCATCCTAGGACCAAGTAAGCTTCAGAAGTTGCTTTTTGAAAGACAAGAGTCTTTAAATTGAACAGAGTTGGAAGGGACCTTGCAGATCATCGAGTCCAACCCCACACCCAAGCAGGAGACCCTACACAATTTCCGACAGATGGCAGTCCAGTCTCTTCTTTAAAGCCTCCAATGATGAAGCTCCCACAACTTCTGAAGGCAACTTCTGTTCCATGGGTTGATTGCTCTCACTGTCAGAAAGTTCCTCCTCATTTCCAGGTTGAATCTCTCCTTGTTCAGTTTCAATCCATTATTCTTTGCCTGGCCTTCAGGTGCCTTGGAAAATAGCTTGACCCCCCCCTCCCTCTCTGTGGCAGCCCCTCAAATATTGGAATTCTGCTATCATGTCTCCCCTAGTCCTTCATTCTCTTAAACTAGACATACCCAGTTCCTGCAACTGTTCTTTGTATGCTTTAGCCTCCAGTCCTCTAATAATCTTTGTTGCTCTTCTCTGCACTTTTTCTAGAGTTGCTCAAAGAACTCGAATCTCAGCGTTCAAGGTCTTGATTTTGCTTGCGTTACCATATTGGCACATATGCAGTGGGCTGTCACTAATCTCCAGAGCTGCTATTAGCAACTTGCCTTTTGTAAAGTAAAAATGCAAAGATGTCCTTGAATCAGCCTTTAAGATTATTGTACATCCTTGTAGCTGTCTTCTGGGAAAATCAGTTAAAAAATGTCTTCAAAGAAAGAAAAAAACATCTTTGGGACAACCTTGACCTGGATGACTGAGATTCTCTATAGACTTTTAGGGATCACAACTTTATTTTGGGACGTCGATGCAAATACACAACCATAAATTTAGAAACCCATCTCATATACATTTTTGTATTGTCTTTTTGATTCTAAACATAGCAAGATGGGAATCTGAGCAAGATCTTGATTCCTCCTCTTGAATGATCATCCATAAAATTCATTTAAATACCGAAGCCACATTTCTGCCAGGATTTGATTTAATGGAAATCTAAAAGTCTGTAGAGATTTTCAGTCATCCAGGGTGATCCAAGAGTGATTTTTTCAGGAGGCAGCTGGACTTTCTTGATTTTTTTCTCTGAAGACATTTCACTTCTCATCCAAGAAGCTTCTTCAGCTCTGACTGGATGGTGGGGAATGGGAGGATTTACATTCCTTGCAGACAGCTGGTCCTTTGCATCCTTTTAAAGAGTCACTGAGGCCACTTGGAGGTGTATCTCTGTCCTCAGGGTCACCTGAGTGGTGCAAATGGTTTCTGCAGTCTACTATTGTTTTCCCTCTGGAAATCCATTCCTACTCCTACCCCATTCCAAGGATGTCAAAAAACAAGTAAGTCCAGTTGCCTCTTGAAAAAGCCTCTTTAGGATGATTTAATAGAAAGTTTAATCTTGCATCGAGATGTTACCCCGATCTATTATTATATACTTTATTCATTAAACATGGAACTCAGCCAACTGAACATTCAAAAATGCATCACAAATACCATTGACTGGTGCTAATGGTTGATACGGTTTGCTGCCAGTGTCCTAGGTATCAACCAAGGAACTTCTTAAAATATAAGATGTTCTGAGTAGTGCAGTTTTTTGCAGTTCCGCTGGTGTTATTGCAGGAAGCTGCAATTTGTGGATCTTGTAAAATTCTTGGACATGGTGCCAAGTGCCCCGATGACAATGGGTATCACTGTTACATGCTTCATCCATAGCCGTGTAGTTTCGATGGCCAGGTCACGATATTTCATGATTTTTTCTAGTTCTTTTTCTTCGACTCCGGCATCTCCAGGAACAGCGATATCAATAAACTGTACACTTCAGCCCTCTCCAACCGTGATATCTGGCGTGTTGTGCTCCAAATGATGATCCGTTTGTATTCGAAAGTCCCACAAGATCTTCACCTTCTCATTTTCAATAACCTTTTCCACTTTATTTCCCATGACTTTCTGGATACGGGTAAATCATATTTTTTACATAATGACCAGTGGATTAATTTAGCAACTCGGTCACGTCTAGCTTTGTAATCAGTTTGTGCAATTTTGCTGCATTCACATATTAAATGTGAAACAGTTTCGACTTTGTTATTGCAAAGTCGGCAGTTTGGGTTGTCAGTGGATTTTTGTATCTTTGCTTTCATGGATTAGTTTGTAGTGCTTGTTCTTAAGCAGCCAGTATTAAACCTTCCATTTCTTTCTTGATAGTTCCCATCTTAAGCCATGTCCATGTCAAGTTGTCATCACATTTTCCTTCAATGTTTTTCAAGTGCTGTCCGTGCAAAGCTTTGATTTTCCATCTATTTAATCTGTCATAATCTGTGTTTCCTTATATCCTGCCTTTGTTTCTGTTGTTTTTATGCTGTTCTCCATTTTCACAGCCTGCAGCAATTTTTCTGTACTTTGGTTCACATAATCATTCAAACTTTGTTTTTCCTCTTCTACAGTTTGATGGATTTGCAATAGCCCCCTGCCCCCTATTTTTCTTGGCAGGTACAACCTGTCGGTGTCTCATCCTCATCCTCATCCTCATCCTTATTATTATCACAACAACAGAATTGTATCACAGCGGCCAGTTGTTTCACTGGATTTGGCATTGATTACTAGTCGGGCCCCACCCAGGGGCCTAGGACGTCGTAATGTATTTTCGTAATATGCGAGCAGATCCAAGCAGTGCGGCTTTTTGCATTTGACTGATGGTGATTTTGTCAATTTTTAACTGTTTTAAATGTAATTCCAGTGTGATGTCTGGTGTATTATGCGCCAGTATTTTGTCCGTTTGTATGGGAAAATCCCACAAGATCTTGACCATCTGATTTTCCGTGACTTTTTCAAGCTTATGTTCCCACCGGTTTGTTGCTGTTTTAATATTATAATTTTTGCACAAATTATTATTATTGTTGTTGTTGTTGTTATTATTATTATTATTGTTGTTGTTGTTATTATTATTATTACTATTATTATTATTATTATTATTATTATTATTATTATTATTATTATGTGGTTAATCTTTGTGAGACTCACAACCTTTGGGGCTGGTTGGTAGCTCAACAGCTTGAGTCCCAACCAAGGACCTAGGAACTGTTAAGGTAATGTCGGAGGATATAAGCTGCTCCAAGTAGGGTGGTTATTTGTAGAATCAGAATGTTCAAGTCTGATAAATTTAAAATTTTCCAATAGCGAGGACAACAGACGATTTCTTTTTCCAGAGTTGCTCAACTTCCCGCTACTTTGTGATTTCTACTTGCTGTTTATCTTCAATACCTATATCTCCAGGTATTGCAATCTCAATGAACCATACTTTTTTCTTTTCAACTATTGTTATGTCAGGTGTGTTGTGGGCCAAGTGCCTGTTGTTGTTATTAATAATATTATTATAATGTGGTTAATCTTTGGTGAGATTCACAGCCTTTGAGGCTGGTTGGTAGCTCAACAGCTTGAGTCCTTGTTGTTTGTTGCAGTAGTAGTTGTTACTGTTACTGTTACTGTTACTGTTACTGTTACTACTACTACTACTACTACTACTACTACTACTACTACTACTACTACTACTACTACTACTACGGCTTTTTCCTTCGCAAAAGAACTTCGCATCGGCCCAAGGGGGAGAGAGTGAGGGAGCGGCAGCGCATCCCTCTCCCCACAGCCTAACTGCAGGCGCTCCCAGCCGATCGCCTTTTAGGGCTTTCCCTGCGGGACGGAGCTGCGGGGCGAGGCTCCACCCGGGTCCGCCCCCGCGATCACCCCGCCCCGCGCCGGCGCCCTGCTCACGCCTTCCCTCAGCCCGGCTCCGCCGAGGGATGTCCGGCAAGAAAGGCGAGGGCGCCGCTGGGGAGGAAGGGGCTCAAGCGGATCAGGAGGAAGAGGTGGTGGAGGTCCGCCTGGGCGATCGCCGCTTCCCTCCGGTGCGCAAGCGGCGCCTGATCGAGCAAAGCGATTACTTCCGCGCTCTCTACAGCTCGGGCATGCGGGAGGCGGCGGCGGCTGCCGCGGGGGGCGCCCGCTTGGCGGTGCAGCAACTGCACGGCGGGCTCAGCGAAGCCGGCCTGGCTCGGGTGCTGCAGTTCATCGAGACGGCGCGGCTGGCCCCGGAGGAGCCGCCCGAGGCCGGAGCGCTGGCTGAGCTGGTGGAGGCCGCCTCTTTCCTGCAGGTGACGCCGCTGCTGCGCCTGCTGCGCTCCCGGGTGCAGCTGCCCAACTGCCTGGAGTTGCATCACCTGGCGCAGGTCTACGGGCTGCCCGAGCTGCGCGACGTCTGCCTGGATTTCATGGCCGGCCGTCTGCATCAGCTGCTGGCCCGGCCCGAAGCCCTGCTGCCCGACGGCCTGGCGCGCCACCTCCGCCAGCGCCGCCACCGGGGCCGGCCGGCTCTGCTTCTCCTGGGCAGTTTCCCCGACCGGCCGCCGCTGCTGCGCTACGAGGAGGAGAAGCGGCGCTGGGAGCCCCTGCCGCCCGCCGAGCCGCCCGCCGACCTGCTGCAGGTGCGCTCCTTCGGCTGGGCTGCCTTGGACAACTACCTGTTCGTGGCCGGCGGCTACCGGTCCAGCAGCCAGGAGATCGCAGCCGCGCACCGCTACAACCCCTGGCTGAACGAGTGGCGCCAGCTGGCCTCCATGAACCAGAAGAGGTGAGGCAGGTCTGGTTGGATGAAAAGAAGGACTAGGGGAGACATGATAGCAGTGTTCCCATATCCCAGGGATTGCCACAAAAAAGAGGGAGTCAAGCTATTCTCCAAATCACCTGAGGGCAGGACAAGAAGCAATGGGTGGAAACTAATCAAGGAGAGAAGCAACTTAGAACTAAGGAGGAATTTCCTGACAGTTAGAACAATTAACCAGTGCAACAACTTGCCTCCAGAAGTTGTGAATGCCCCAACACTGGAAGTCTTTAAGAAGATGTTGGATAGCCATTTGTCTGAAGTGGTGTAGGGTTTCCTGCCTAGGCAGGGGGTTGGACTAGATTCTAGTATAGTCACTAGAAGACCTCCAAGGTCCCTTCCAAACTCTGTTATTCTGAGCTTGGTGGGCATCCACTCTTAACAACTGGTGGAGAATATCAATGAGCAGGTATGAGGCTATATAGAGAGTATATAGAGAATAAAATTCCTGTTCAAGTGTGTTTCTGGGGTTCTGTGTAGAAACACATGGTATAGGATAGGTTCTCCTGCTTGAGCAGGGGGCTGGGTTAGAAGACCTCCAAGGTCCCTTCCATATTCTATTCTATTCCATTCTATTCTATAGTATCCTATTCCATTCCATTCCATTCCATTTCATATTTTCTATTCTATTCCATTCCATTCCATCTACTCTGTAGTATTCTATTGCATTCCATATTTTCTTTCTAATTCTATTATGTTCTGTTCCATTCCTATTCCATTCCTATTCCATTCCTATTCTATTCCATTCCATTCCATATTTCCTATTCTATTCTATTGTGTTCTGTTCTGTTCTGTCCCGTTCTGTTCCATTCCCATCCTATTGTCTCAAAATCAAAATCTGTCCTTTGGAAGGAGAGGTACTGAAGCTCAAACACTTTGGCCGCCTAAGGAGAAGGGAGTGGAAATTGTTATACAAGTTCTCTGGACAGCTCGCGGAAAAATAGATTTGAGAAATAAATACTTAAGCAAGCACGGAAATTAATGAAAGGACATAAGCACTGCAGAATCAGGCAGCAGCAGAAAAGAATTGACCAAAGTGAAGGGTGTGTGTGTGTGTGTGTGTGTGTGTGTGTGTCCGTCCGTCCCAATACTTTCTGAATGTCCCCAGAATGTTTTCATAAAACTTGCACAGAAGGCGGCTGAATAAAATTAAAAGATTTGTATTGCTCGCTCCATCTGGCTATTGAAAGAAAAGACCGGGCGGGAAATATTTCTGCCTTAACCTTCCATTTCTCCAAATGTCTTTTTTCCTAGGTGTAATTTTAAGCTCTTGGCCGTGAGTGGGAAATTATATGCCGTCGGGGGCCAATCCCTCTCCAGCGTTGAGTGTTACAACCCGGAGCAAGACAGCTGGACCTTTGTGGCCCCTTTACCAGCTCCCCTTGTGGAGTTCTCGGCCTGTGAATGCAAGGAGAAGATATATGTCATGGGAGGCTACACACCAAGAGGTAAGAAACAGCAGGGACTGCAGATATCCATACAGTTGCCAAAACCTGTACAGATAATCCTACATATATATATATTTGGGCATACCAGGGGTTGTGACTTTAAATATATACCTTTCACCCTGGCCTGGCTGATAAGGAGTCGAGCTCTGTAGCTCAATGGTTAACACATCTGCCTAAGAGACAATAGAGCACAGGTTCGATTCCCAGCAAGGGTATGGCTAGCTGATGAGAGCTAAATAGCTTGAAATAGATCTATACTAGTCTCCCTTTATTTATTTATCAGCACAAATATAACTATATATATATTTTCTAGGATTAGGATTAGAACTAGGAATGGAATGGAGTAGAAAATAGAATAGAAAATAGAGTAGAATAGAATAGAATAATAGAACAGAACAGAGTTGGAAGGGACCTTGGAGGTCTTATAGTCCAGCCCCCTATTTCAGAATAGAATAGAAAATACAATAGAATAGAATAGAAAATACGATAGAATAGAATAATAGAACAGAACAGAGTTGGAAGGAACCTTAGAGGTCTTATAGTCCAGCCCCCTATTTCAGAATAGAATAGAAAATAGAATAGAATAAAATAGAGTAGAAAATAGAATAGAATAGAATAGAATAATAGAACAGAACAGAATTGGAAGGGACCTTAGAGGTCTTATAGTCCAGCCCCCTATTTCAGACAAATGGTTGTCCAATCTCTTCTTAAAAACTTCCAGTGTTGGGGCATTCACAACTTCTGGAGGCAAGTCGTTCCACTGATTAATTGTTCTAACTGTCAGGAAATTTCTCCTTAGTTCTAGGTTGCTTCTCTCCTTGATTAATTTCCACCCATTGCGTCTTGTTCTACCCTCAGGTGCTTTGCAGAATAGCTTCACTCCCTCTTCTTTGTGGCACCCCTTGAGATATTGGAAGACTGCTATCATGTCTCCCCTAGTCCTTCTTTTCATTAAACTAGACATACCCAGTTCCTGCAACCGTTCTTCATATGTTTTAGTCTTCAGTCCCCTAATCCTCTTTGTTGTTCTTCTCTGCACTCTTTCTATAGTCTCCACATCTTTTTTACATCATGGTGACCAAAACTGGATGCAGTATTCCAAGTGTGGCCTTACCAAGGCCTTATAAAGTCGTATTGACACTTCACCTGATCTCGATTCTATCTCTCTGTTTATGCAGCCTAGAAGTGTGTTGGGTTTTTTGGCAGCTGCTGCACACGGCTGGCTCATATTTAAGTGATTGTCCACTAGGACTCCAAGATCCCTCTCCCAGTTACTATTGTTGAGCAAGGTGCTACATATAGTGTACCTGTGCATTTTGTTTTTCTTGCCTAAATATCGAACCTTACTTTTTTCACCATTGAATTTCATTTTGTAGATAGCGTCCAATGTTCAAGTTTGTCAAGATCCTTCTGTATCTTAAGCCTGTCTTCTGGAGTGTTGGCTATTCCTGCCAGCTTGGTGTCATCTGCAAATTTGATGAGTTCCCCATTTATCCCCTCATCCAAATCGTTGGATGAAGATGTTGAAGAGTACTGGGCCTAAAACAGAGCCTTGGGGTACTCCACTGCATACTTCGCTAATTAGTTCGCTTAATTGGTTCGTGACTCTCCGAGGCTCCTTGCCAATAGCAATAGCAATAGCAGTAGACTTATATACCGCTTCATAGGCCTTTCAGGCCTCTCTAAGTGGTTTACAGAGAGTCAGCATATTGCCCCCAACAATCTGGGTCCTCATTTTACCCACCTCGGAAGGATGGAAGGCTGAGTCAACCCTGAGCCGGTGAGATTTGAACCGCTGACCAGCTGATCTAGCAGTAGCCTGCAGTGCTGCATTTAACCACTGCGCCACCTTGGCTCTGCCAAGTTTTGCAGATATCGGCCTGGCAGCTCTCCAAGCCAGATAAGGTCTGTGACTTTAAATCCTCCCTTGAAAGACTTTGCTGGATGTGAATGAGCAGAATTCACAGTCAATTAATAAGAGGGTTTTTTTGCCTGGACAAAGAGTTTGTTTCATGCTCTTGGGAAGCCTCGGTCAGAACACTTAGGAACATCAATTTTGGCTTCGTTTCTGGTTGTAAGTTGGAGATGATCTTGCATTAAGTTTATTTTTCTCTATTGCAGACCGGAATCTGAATATCTGGGAATATTGTCCCGTCTCTGACAAATGGGCTAACTTTGAAACCTGTGGGTTGCACATCCGCAAGCAGCAAATGCTGTCGGTGGAAGAGACCATCTACATAGTCGGCGGCTGCAGCCATGACTTGGATTGCAATAAAAGATCCAGTCAGAATGAGGATATGCTAACTGTGCAGTCTTACAACGTGGTTACCAAACAGTGGCTCTACCTCAAAGAAAACACCTCAAAATCGGGTCTTAACTTGACTTGCACTTTGCACAACGATGGGATTTACATCCTGAGCAGAGACATCATTTTGTCCACGCGTTTGGAGCACCGGGTTCTTCTAAAATATAATATATTTTCAGACCGGTGGGAGTCGCTGAGAAATTTCCCCACCCCTGGACAGAACATGTTGATCTGTTCCTTGTATTTTCCAGATCTGATCTGAATTCCAATTCGTTCACATTACAGAGATTTCTTCCATCTGTTCACCAGTTATTATTTTTTGCACAGTGGCTCCCAACTTCGGCCACTTTAAGATGCATAAACTTCAACTCCCAGAATTCCCCAGCCCAGTCCACATGTCTTAAAAGTATCCAAGGCTGGGAAACTCTAATTGGACTGAATGTTTAAGATACGATGCTCAAAATGTTACTATTGCAATTGATAACGTGGGAGGAGACAAAGGATAAATGGGCACAGATCAGAGATTGTATTCAGCAGGTTCTTACCAGTTCTGGAGAACCGGTAGGGGAAGTTAGGAGAATTGTTAAATACAACTCTGACTGGCCCCACCCCACCCCCATCTATTCTCTGCCTCCCGACTCCCAGCTGATCAGGAGGAAATGGGGTCTTGCAGTATCCTTCCCCTGGAGTGGGGATTTTGCAGTATCCTTCCCCTGGAGTGGGGAGAGAATGGGGATTTTGCAGTATCCTTCCCCTGGAGTGGGGAGGGAATGGGGTTTTGCATTATTCTTCCCCTGGAGCGGGGATTTTGCAGTATCCTTCTTCTGGAGTGGGGAGGGAATGGGGTTTTGCAGTATCCTTCCCCTGGAGTGGGGATTTTGCAGTATCCTTCCCCTGGAGTGGGGAGGGAATGGGGATTTTGCAGTATCCTTCCCCTGGAATGGGGAGGGAATGGGGGCTTTACAGTGTCCTTCCCCTGGAATGGGGAGGGAATGGGGATTTTGCAGTATCCTTCCTCTGGAGTGAGGATTTTGCAGTATCCTTCCCCTGGAGTGGGGGTGGGGTGGGGATTTTGCAGTATCCTTCCCCTGGAGTGGGGAGGGAATGGGGATTTTGCAGTATCCTTCCCCTGCCATGCCCACCAAGCCACACCCACAGAACCAGTAGTAAAAAATTTAAATCCCCCCACTGGTACAGATGTGCACCAATCTGGCTTCACTACAAGCGGTGCGATACCGAAACAAGAACTTTATCCACGTTGAAGTTAGCAAGCCTTTGGGTGCATAGAAACCTATTTAACATCAGGGAAAATATTGTGAATAAATGTACTGTTTCCTATTGATGACATCATTTTCCATCATACTTGAAATATTCTTCCACCGGCTTTTTCCAAAACATTATGGCCGGAGAGGTTAAATAAGCATCACCAGGAATATGATTTTGGCTGGCGATGGGATTAAAGCCGCGGTGCTTTCTATGTCCATATCTCGACTTTATGGACATCCCGAGAAGCCAACAGAGGTTGAATTGGAATAATTACTTCGAAAGTAGAAGGGGGGAATACCCTCTCGTGAGAATATTGTGATCGGGAAGAGCGAATTCTTTGAGCGAAAGAAAAACGCCTGTTTTCTGGACTGAAAATTGTGACTAAACTGTGGTGTCCTATAAACCTACCTGAAGCTTCCCTTTGGAGATGGTGCAGTGAGGTGGACCTCAAAAATGAATTAGAATCATACGGCTGGAAGGGAGCTGGGAAGTCTTCTAGTTCAGTGCTTTTCAAAAAGGGATTGCTTCCCTGTTATTCTGTATTCTGTTCTACTTTCTAAATCCATTTTTTTTAATTAAAGAGTTTTACTAAATTTTACAATTGTATACCCTTCCTCTTCCCTCCCTCCACCGCAATCCCACATCCCCTCCCACCCTCTCCCCCCAACCTCCCAGAGCAAAATACAGGGTATAAACATTTAACAACCATACACTAAAATAAACTAACTAACTTTAGCATCGTACCTTCACTTATACTTTAACTCCCCTTTTGTAAAGCTAACTTCAGATAAATTGTAACATTCCTTGTTCATTCATTCATAAGCTCACTGAAATTTCTTAGTCCCATCTTTATTTTGAATATAATCAGTCCATCTTCTCCATTCCAACTTATATTTCTCATGGTCCTTCAAGTATGCTGATTATTTTAGCCATCTCTGCTAAGTTTGTTACTTTTAACGTCCATTCTTGAATGGTAGGCAATTCTTCCTTCTTCCAGTACTGCGCCACCAGCAATCTTGCTGCCGTTGTTAAGTTCAGAATCAAATTAGTCTCTATAGCTGTACAATCTGTAATTATACCTAACAAGAATAACTGAGGAGTAAACTTTATCCTCTTTTTTAAGAATATTTTTTTAAAAAATCAAATTGCATTTTAGGGTAGAAGCTATCTGAACAATTTTTTATTTTTATTTTTTGGTCTGCAAATAAGCTTTCCCATACCTCTTTAATCCATCGTTTTAAGAAATAAAATACTCCTGGTGAAACCACACGGTGCATTTGGCGTATTTTCATATAGGAGGTGCAACAAGCATATACACCTATCTCTGAAGATTCTCCATCATCCAGGTCAAGGTTGCTTTTTTCAAGAGGCAACTGGACTTTCTGGTTTTCCTTTGAAGGTGTTTTGCTTCTAATCCAGAGAAGCTTCTTCAGCTCTAATTGGATGATCAGAATCCTTCCATTCCCCCCACCATCCAGTCAGAGCTGAAGAAGCTTCTTGGATGAGAAGTGAAACAACTTCGGAAAAAACCAGAAAGCCCAGCTGCCTCTTGAAAAACAAAAAACACCTTTGGGACAAGCATCTTCATCTAAAATGCTATGTTTAAGACCACAACTGTTGGGACAAGCAGTTCTCAACCATTCGAAGTCACAGCAGCATTGGGGGGAAAAAAACGGTCCTATGATTGGTCCATGATGTAGCATCCCCATAGTCACATGATCAAAATTTGGGCACCCCCAACGAGCAAAGTCGAGTGGGGAAACCAGATTTGCCTAAGGAACATGTGGATGGACTTAACCACCGTTGCAAAAACGTTACCAAATTGGGTGTGTAACTCTCTTAGCAATCGCCTTGCTTAGCAATGCAAAATTCTGGTCGCAATTGTCATCGTAATTCGAGGACTCTATGTCATTAGACAAACTCGGGAGAAATCTATTCCTTTTTCAGAACAATGTGCATTAAAGGTCTTGTTAAAAGCCGAACTCCGCCACCAAAAAAATGTTTAAAGTTTTTTTATTTTTTATTACAAATTTTGACATATTTTATAAACAAAGCGTTGTCCGGCCCTTTTTTTAAGAACATCCTCTCATATACACAATCCATTTTACATCATAGTTCTGTTTCCAATTTCAGATGTATTATTTCCATATTTTTCATCTTATATTTATTTTCCTCTTAATACATAAACAATACCACTAATTGCTCCTTCAAAGTTGAACCAAATTATCATTTCATATTTCATCTGTTGGTCTATTTTACTATAAGCAACACATATGCCCAAATTCAATTTTAACATAGCGTTTAATTTAATTATCCACAATTAACAATGTTACTATAATTTCTTATATCTTAATTAATTACATAACATTAACAATCTTAATACTATTCCCTTTAATCTAATATATCTCTTTTTCCTCTTCCTCTAACTATTTTCTCTTGGGCTCTCAAAGATTCCACTTCTCATTAATTTTTTTTCTTTTCTCCCATTCTTCTTCTTCTTCTTCTTCTTCTTCTTCTTCTTCTTTCTTCTTCTTCTTCTTCTTCTTCTTCTTCTTCTTCTTCTTCTTCTTCTTCTTCTTCTTCTTCTTCTTCTTCTTCTTCTCCTCCTCCTCCTCCTCCTCCTCCTCCTCCTCCTCCTCCTCCTTTTTCCTCCTCCCCTCCTCCCCTTCTTCTTCTTCTTCTTCTTCTTCTTCTTCTTCTTCTTCTTCTTCTTCTTCTTCTTCTTCTTCTTCTTCTTCTTCTTCTTCTTCCTCCTCCTCCTCCTCCTCCTCCTCCTCCTCCTCCTCCTCCCCCCCTCTTCTTTTTCCTCCTCTCCTCCTCCTCCTCATCCTCCCCCTCCTCCTCCTCCCCCTCCTCCTCCTCCTCCTCCTTTTATGATTATATTGTTTCTTCAAAATCCTTTTTCTCACTTTTAATTTTATTATTCTGGTAGTTTTCCCCAGGGTTTTTCCTAGTCTCTTCCCTTCCTTGCTATTTGGTTGTTTCTTTTTGGGGGGACATTCCCCCTTGTCTACTTTAAAAAAAAAAAATTCAAAGGCAAAAAGTTGCCTTAAAGTTTTGTGTATCTCAAAGAGCCAGAGGACATGACTGTTTGATGCTTTCGAATCATGCTGTTGGAGAAGGCTTTTGGGAGCCACTTGGACTGCAAGCAGATCCCACCAGTCAATCCTAAAAGAAGTAAAAACCCTGATTGTTCCTTGAAAGGACAGATCCTGAAGCTGCAGCTCAAATACTTTGGCCACCGCATGAAAAGAGTGGACGAATTGGAGAAGACCCTGGTGTTGGGACAGATGGAAGGCCAAAGGAGAAGGAGATGGTTAGATAGCTTCATTGATGCAGTGCAGTGGTGGGATTCAATTTTTTTTACTGCCAGTTCTGTGGGCGTGATTTGGTGGGCATGGCTTGGTGAGCATGGTAGGGGAAGGATACTGCAAAATCTCCATTCCCACCCACTCCTGGGGAAGGTTACTTCAAAATCCCCACTTCCTCCCGATCAGCTGGGACTTGGGAGGCAGAGAATAAATGGGGGCGGGGCCAGCCAGAGGTGGTATTTGCCAGTTCTCCGAACTACTCAAAATTTCCGCTACTGGTTCTCCAGAACTGGTCAGAACCTGCTGAATACCACCTCTGACGCAATGGACATGGGTGTGGACAGCTTTAGGGAGGATGGGAGGATGGCATGGTCTATGGCAGGGGTGGGGAAGTATCATGAACCCTGAGTCTACAGAGGAGGACGAGTCAGAGCTGGGGCTGACAGAGGTCGAGGGTGCAACCACGTCTCTAGAGGAATGTGGGGAGGAGCGGGATGAGGCAGTCCCACGTCCCTTGGGCCTTGGGCAGCTTGCCAGCAGGGAAGAACAAGGTCAGCATGGCTGAGAGAAGGGAGAAGAGAGGGCAGGCAGTGGAGATGAGGAGCGATGGAGCTCAGGTGATGAGCAAGGACCACTCCCTCCTGATCTCCGAGCACGGAGAGTGGAGAGGAGGCAGGAGCAGCGCAGGCCGACCCAACAACTCAAGAGGAGCACGCCCCGCCCCTCTTCACAAGGCACACCTGGGAAGTGACCCTTAAGGAGACACCGTGGTGAGGGGTGCTTCTCGGGAGCAAACGCTGAATTCTTGGAGCCTTGTGTGCTGTTGCCGACGTCTGCTAACTTTGATTATTGAACTTCTTGTCTTGTTGCTGCCTTGCTAACTTTGCTGGGCTACTCACAGCCAGACACTTGTAGGAAACGTGGGGAATTTGGGGAAAAATTGGAGCAATAAAGTGGGGTTAGAACTCTTCTAGTGGCTGTGTTTCTTCCATGCCTCGTCCCGGGTCGTCTCAGGAACTATGGCTATTTTATGACTTGTAGAATGATGCTGGCCCAGGAATTCTGGGAGTTGAAGTTCACAAGTCATAAAGGGTCTAGAGCAGTGTTTCTTAACCTTGGCGACTTTAAGTCCCGTGGACTGCAACTCCCAGAATTCCCCAGCCAGCTGGCTGGGGAATTCTGGGAGTTGCAGTCCACAGGACTTAAAGTCGCCAAGGTTGAGAAACACTGGTCTAGGGGGTCACAAAGAGTCAGATATGACTAAGCGGCTGAACAACTGTATGGTGTGGAAAGACAGCAGATAATGCTCCGGGATCCAGGAAACCAAAAGATTTACCATATTATTCGAACTATAAGATGCACTGGTATATAAGACGCACCAAGATTTTGAAGAGGTAAGAAAAAAACGTTTTTTGCCTTCCCTCAGCCCCCAGCAGCCCTCTGCAGGCTTCAGCAGGACTGAGGGAAGGCAAAAAAGCCTCCATTTTTGTGGGAAAAGGCCTGTTTTTTGCCCATTTTTCGCATAAATGGGGACATTTCTTCCTTGCCCCAGCCCTGCTGAAGCCTGCAGAGGGCTGCTGGGGGCTGGAACAAGGCAAAAAAGCCTCTGTTTTTTGCAAAAAAGGCCCATTAAAAAAAAGGATGTGGTGGGTGGGGCTTCGGGAGACTAAAATGGCTGTATTCAGTGTATAAGATGCACCAACATTTCTGCGCTCTTTTGGGGGGGGGGAAAGGTGCGTCTTATACTCCGAAAAATACAATATTTGCATTCAAGGGTGAGGGAGCTGAAGGAACCCACCAATGGGATCCTGGAGATCACTGCATTCTCCAGTACTTCCAAAATCAACCAAAGTGAAGGTGATACCAAGACACCAAGGGTGCTGGCTGGAGAATTCTGGGAGTTGAAATCTTCAAGGTTGAGGAACATTGCTCTGGAGCAGGGGTGTCAAACTCAAGGCCTGGGTCCCGGATCCAGCCTGTGGGGTGCTAAGATCTGGCCCGCAGGGCTACCATGGAAACAGTGAAGGACTGGCCCGCTGCCTTTGCCAGTGAAAATGGAGCTCGGGAGGGTTGCATGAGGCCCTCCCGAGCTCCATTTTCGCTGGCAGAGGGTTGCAAGAGGACATCGCAGCCGAAAATGGAGTTCAAGAGCCCGTTTTCTCTGTCAAGAGTGCTCAGGCCACCACAGGTGCCCCCAACACGAGTGACGTCAAGCCACGCTCACCCCGCTCCCCAGTGGTCAAAACACAACCCTGATGCGGCCCTCAATGAAATCGAGTTTGACACCTCTGATCTAGAGAGTTTTTCTGGTGATCTTAATTCAACCCATTGTTGCAGGAAATATACCGTATTTTTCGGACTATAAGACGCACCTTTTTCCCTCAAAAAAGAGGCTGAAAATCTGGGTGCATCTTATACACTGAATACAGCATTTTTTTGTCTCCTGAAACCCTGCCCCTTTCACTAAAATGACCATGCATAGTTTGTAGGAGGCTTTCAGAAAACTCCTGGGAACTGGGGAGGGCAGAAATGAGCAAAAAATGGGCCGTTTTTGCTCGTTTTTGTCCCCCCCCAACCCAGGAACACTTTAAAAGCCTCCTAATGGCTATTCATGCCCTTTTTTTTTTTTTGCAAAAAAAGGGGCCAGTTTTTGCAAAAAACGGGCTGTTTTGGGGAGGTTTGTAGAGGGCAAAATCTTTTTTAAAAAATTGTCTCTTCAAAACCTTGGTGCTTCTTATACTCCGGTGCATCTTATACTCTGAAAAATATGGTAGTTGGGACAGAAAGCTCTTTCTTTTCTGTAAAGCCAAGAGTGTGAAGAATTCGTGATCTCCCTCACAAATGGCTCAAACCATTTATGGTTTCTTCTCCTGGAGCAGAACAATGGAAAAACTGAAGGGTTTAGTTGCTCTGTTTATTTTGTTTTAAGCTAGTGATTGCTACTGATTGCTGCCTTTGGTATTCTCTTCTCAACATATGTAAGTGGCTAGTTTATCTTTCCCAGAAGGGGGAATGACAGAAGGTTAATAAATGTTTGCTTGGTTTAAGTCGAGACTTGAACTTTGCCACCGCAGCGTGGACTTAAGGATCAGTTATATTTGACGAGTTCCCAAGGAGAATGTGCCATAATGAATTATTCTCAGTATTCTTTGCAAGGCATATATGTTGTATAAAACACACACACACACACACACCACCGGGCCCTGGGGATTTTTTTTAAAGCTGTCCAAAATGTGTCAATTCAGAGCAGATTTGCAAAAGGGAAACTCACACATGAGACACTAGTTTGGGTTAAAGATAAAAAGTAAAGGTAAAGGTTCCCCTCGCACATATGTGCTAGTCGTTCCCAACTCTAGGGGGCGGTGCTCATCTCTGTTTCAAAGCCGAAGAGCCAGCGCTGTCTGAAGACGTTTCCGTGGTCATGTGGCCGGCATGACTCAATGCCGAAGGCGCACGGAACGCTGTTACCTTCCCACCAAAGATGGTTCCTATTTTTCAACTTGCATATTTTTTATGTCCTTTCGAACTGCTAGGTTGGCAGAAGCTGGGACGAGTCACGGGAGCTCACTCTGTTACGCGGCCCTAGGGATTCGAACTACTGAACTGCTGACCTTCTGATCGACAAGCTCAGTGTCTTAGCCACTGAGCCACCTCGTCCCTCTAGTCTGGGTTTAGAAGGGTTTAAGATGTCCGTAGTTCCAGAAATATCCAAAAGATGGCGCCCAATCCCCACCATAGCACAGTGATGAAGCTGAGAAGAAACCAGAAAGGGAAAATCTTAAATATTGCTTGTTATTAAATCTCAGTTAAAGTTGGGTGCTGGGTGCTGTTGGTCAGAGCCGAGTTTTGAATCTAGGTGTCTTTCCTTGGGCCTGAACCCAACCGGTTATAACAGTGAGGGCTGACCCCCTCGCATGCCCCGCCCCCCCAATGCATGCATGTGTGACCCTTCCGCGCCCCCCCACCTGTAAAATGGGGCAAAGCCCAGTTAACAAGTGTCTTGCTTCGCTATGGAATTTAGGGGCTCCAGGGCAGTCGTAAGTTGAGGACTTCCTGGACTGTGCACATTTTTGTGCCAACAAGAGTCCCCTTGTTGGATAGAAAAGCTTATGAAACGGGGTTCATTTCAAATGATGCTATGGAGATTCTCCAGGTCAAACCGGTAGTAAAAATATTAGCAACCCCCCCACTAGACTTGACCGGTGGACTGGAGCAGATGAATCTCTGATTTGGGTGGGGGGTGTTACTGATTAGATAGATTTGTTGTTATAGAAAGGGCTGGTTTAAACTATTACACAAGTTGACATTTGATGTTAAGGCCTTATTCTACTGATTTGATTTGATTTGATTATATTTCTATGCCGCCCTATTCCCAGAGGGACTCAGGGCGGCTCACAAACCAAGTAAGGGGGGGGGGGATACAAACAGAAAGAAAGACAATGGACAAACAACAGCAACAACAATTTAAAAACAATCAACAGCCACACAATTCGAGCGGGGACGGGAACTCATCAGCCCCAGGCCTGTCGGAACAGCCAGGTTTTAAGGGCTTTGCGGAAAGCCTGAAGGGTGGTGAGGGTCCGAATCTCCACGGGGAGCTCGTTCCAAAGGGCCGGAGCAGCCACAGAGAAGGCCCTCCTCCAGGTGGTAGCCAATCGGCATTGGCCAGTGGATGGAATTTGGAGGAGGCCTAGTCTGTGGGATCTAATCGGTCTGTTGGAGGTAATTGGCACCAAAGGGAGTCAGAAGTCAATGCGTTTTCTTTCTTTTTCCCCCTTTTCTTTCCCTCACTTTTCTTATTTCCCTTCCCTCTTATTCCTATTATTTACTTCTGCATTTTCTTTGTGTGCTACATAATGAACTAATGAAAATTCTTTAAAAAGAAAAAGCACCTTTGGTGTTGTGGCCCATCAGCGGCCAATGGAGCTGGCAGCAGATTCAGACAGTGAGGAGGTTGGGGAGGAAGATGGGCCAGTCCTGGAGTCTGGGGAAGGCTCTGATGAAGGCTCTGTGTCGGAGGCAGAGAGGGGACCAGAGCCATATGCCAGTGATCAGCTGCCTTCAGAGTCAGACATCAATGAGGCAGAGAAACAGCTGGAGCCTGTTCCCAGTGTGCTCATGCGCAGAGTTGCCAGACGAAGGCAACTGCTAAAGAACGGGGGTCGACTTGGGAGTAAGGCCACAGGTGGACGATGAATGGCCCCTCCCAGAGGGAATAAAAGAGGAGCGAAGGGGGAGTGGAGTTTGCAGAAGACAATTAGTTCACTTAAATTGGTTTGTGACTCTCCGAGACTCCTTGCCAGGTTTTGCAGATATCGGCCTGGCAGCTCTCCAAGCCAGAGGAGGTCTGTGACCGTAAATCCTCCCTTGAAAGACTTTGCTGGATGGGAATGAGCAGAATTCACAGTCAATGAATACAAGGGTTTTTTGTCGGGACAAGGAGTTTGCTTCATGCTCTTGGGAAGCCTCAGTCAGAACATTTGGGACATTCCAAATGGTGGCGAAACACACTCTAATTTTTGGAAATAATCTTCCCAGCAGCAACTGGAAGGCAGAGTTATTAAAGGAAGAGGAGCCTCTGTCAGGAGGGAGAAAATCCTATCGCTATTGAGACATTATGGATGAGACCAAACAAGCCCTGGGCTTGAACATTTTCCAGACAGTTCTCCATCCCTGGGCAGTGACTAAGGGAACCCCACCCTGTTGAGATTTCCCCCCACTGGATGAAGTCATCTTCACATCTGTGGAAAGCCGCTACCGACTCTAGGAGGTGAGCAAGTGTGAAAGATCCTGCTTGCCTCTTCTGCACCTCCATAACTGTCTGGTTTGGCTCTGCAACCCAACAAGACAGATACGGACTTCAGAGGATAATCAGAACTGCAGAAAAAAACAATTGCTACCAATCTGCCTTCCATTGAGGACCCTGTCTAATGCACGAGTCAAAAAGAGGGCTGTGAAAATATTTATAGACCCTTCAAATCCTGGACATAAATTATTTCAACTCCTACCTTCAAAGGACACTATAGGGCACTGCACACTAGAAAAACTAGACTCAAGGACAGTTTTTTCCCCCGAACGCCATCACTCTGCTAAACAAATAATTCCCTCACCCCTGTCAAACCATTCACTAAGGCTGTCTTACTATTACTATTAGTCTTCTCATCGTTCCTATCACCCATCTCCTCCCACTTATGACTGCAGGACTGTAACTTTGTTGCTTGTATCCTTACGATTTATATTGATTGTTCTCTAGTATGATTTAATTGCTTATTTGTATCCTATGACTATCAATAAATGTACCTTATGATTCTTGTTGAATGTATCTTTTCTTTTATGTATACTGAGAGTATATGCACCAAAGATAAATTCCTTGTGTGTCCAATCACACTTGGCCAATAAAGAATTCTATTCTATTCTATTCTATTCTATTCTATTCTATTCTATTCTATTCTATTCTATTCCATTCCATTCCATTCCATTCTCTATTCTATTCTATTCTATTCTATTCTATTCTATTCTATTCTATTCTATTCTATTCTATTCTATTCTATTCTATTCTATTCTATCTATTCTATTCCATTCCATTCCATTCCATTCCATTCCATTCTATTCCATTCTATTCTATTCCATTCCATTCTATATTCTGTTCTATTCTATTCTATTCTCACTTGAATCAGCCAGACACAGACAAGGGGACAAATTAGGAGCTGTCCCAGGATATGGCAGAGATACGAGGGAGAGGTTTCTATTCCTTTGTTCCCAACTGTAGGCCATCACCGAGTCTTTCTTGTGTTGGAAGAAATATCCATCTGGGTTTGATTTGATTTGATTTGATTTTATTAACATTTGTAGGCCGCCCTTTTCCCTGAGGGGACTCAGGGCGGCTCACATAAAATCAGGGAGGGGAAGTACAAACAATGACATAGACACATATAATAAAAGTAATAAGCAACATACATTCATCATTCGGGAGGGGTAACTATCCTTGTCCCCAGGCCTGACGGGCTAGCCAGTTCTTGAGGGCTGTGCGGAAGGCCAGGACGGTGGTGAGGGTACGAATCTCCACGGGGAGTTCGTTCCAAAGGGTCGGGGCTACTACTGAGAAGGCCCTCCTCCTTGTAGTTGCCAGCCGGCACTGGCTGGCCGATAGAATACGGAGGAGGCCCAATCTGTGTGATCTAATTGGTCGCAGGGAGGTGATTGGCAGGAGGCGGTCTCTCAAGTATCCAGATCCACTACCATGCAGGGCTTTATGAGTGACTAATAGCACCTTGAAGCGCACCCGGAGATCGACAGGTAGCCAGCGCAGCTCGCGGAGGATAGGTGTTATGTGGGTGAACCGCGGTGCACCCACAATCACTCGCGCGGCCGCGTTCTGTACCAGCTGAAGTCGCCGGATGCTCTTCAAGGGCAGCCCCATGTAGAGCACATTGCAGTATTCCAGCCTAGAGGTCACAAGGGCCCGAGTGACTGTTGTGAGTGCCTCCCGATCCAGGTAGGGTCGCAACTGGCGCACCAGGCGGACCTGGGCGAATGCCCCCCTAGTCACAGCCGTCAGGTGATGGTCAAACGATAGCTGTGGATCCAGGAGGACTCCCAAGTTGCGAACCCTCTCTGAGGGGCATAAAATTTGACCCCCCAGCCTGAGTGATGGAATATTGGTCGAATCTTTGGGAGGGAAACACAACAGCCACTCGGTCTTTTCTGGGTTGAGCACAAGCTTGTTAACCCTCATCCAGTCCATAACGGCCTCAAGACCTCGGTTCATCACGTCTGCCGCTTCATTGAGTTGGCACGGGGCGGACAGATAGAGCTGGGTATCGTCCGCATATTGATGGTATCTGATCCCGTGCCTACGGATGATCTCTCCAAGTTCAGTTCCAAGTGGAGAGAAAGACACTGGAAACATGGAGGCTGGTTGGAAAGATGGTTCTATTGATGGACTAGAAGACCTCCAGTCCCTTTAATTCTGATTGACTAAAAATACAGTTATATATACAGTGGACAAGGCAATGGACGAGAAGGTAGCACATGAAGGAATGGGTGCAAACTATTCAAGGAGAGAAGTAACCTGGAACTAAGGAGAAATTTCCTGTTAGAACAATTAATCAGTGGAAAGACTTGACTTCAGAATATGTGGGTGCTTTTGTTACTGGAGGTTTTAAAGAAGAGATTGGACAGCTATTTGTCTGAAATGCTACAAGTCTCCAGCTTGAGTAGGGGATTGGACTATACCAGGGGTGGGCAACCTTAAACACTCAAAGAGCCACAAAGGTCCTAACCGGAAGCCCCCCGTTCAATTCTGGAGCCGACTGAGAGTCGAGTTGCCCCACCATAGAGTCTCCTCCTAGCACGTCGTCCTTTTTCCTCTGCCAACCGGAAGCCCAGTTTCTCTACCATAGAGTCTCCTCCTAGCATGGCATCCTTTTTCCTCTGCCAACCAGAAGTCCAGTTCCTCCACCATAGAGTCTCCTCCTAGCACGGTGTCCTTTTTCCTCTACCTCTACCAAGAGCCAAGGTGGCGCAGTGGTTAAAAGCAGCACTGCAGGCTACTGCTAGATCAGCAGGTCAGCGGTTCAAATCTCACCGGCTCAGGGTTGACTCAGCCTTCCATCCTTCCGAGGTGGGTAAAATGAGGACCCAGATTGTTGGGGGCAATATGCTGACTCTCTTTAAACCGCTTAGAGAGGCCTGAAAGGCATATGAAGCGGTATATAAGTCTACTGCTATTGCTATTGCTATATTGCTATTACCTGTCCTAACTGAAAGCCCTATCAATTGTGGAGTTGACCGGCGACAGGGAGCCGCAGCAGAGGGATGAAAGAGCCACATGCGGCTCCAGAGCCACTTGTTGCCGATCCTTGGACTATACAGATACATGTTGTTGTCTGACTTGCAAGACTCTTGACCATTCCCAGAAGAAGTGGAAGGCTAGAGATCAAGTCAAGGAGTTCGAGAAGACAATCTCTTTATGCCCCAAAGCCCCAATTTCCACACTATAGAGAACTCACACAATACGATTTTCCAGCCTAGAGAACAGTCCCTTTCAATTTAAAAAAAATAATAATTACAGAGAAGAGTTTATCAAAAAAACGAACAAACCCCATCACTTATGGCCTACTCAGTTAGTTTTACGTGTATCTTCGTATCGTGCCAGCCAATTAATTCATGTTTAGGTTAGCTCATCTGTCTTGCTAGCCATTGATCATAATTTAATTTAATTTAAAATAAGCCGGTTCACCTGACTTTAGAAGATGGGAAAATAGATAATTAAACAGTAATAGTTTAAGCAGATCAAGTGTCAAAATATTCCTCCAGTTGAAACACCTGGTGCTCGCGAGTTTGTTCAAACACGGAAAGAACTAAATTCTTCAGACTGAGGCAGAATTGGTGGAGAAGGTGTGCCCTTCAATCTTTGTAGTGCATTTATGTACTCACAATCTTTTGCAGTTGTAAGAACATACCACTTCTAATCTCTGGCTATTTTTCACTGCAGTTCCAAAGAAATTGACCAACTGCTTTTCACAAACATTTAGCATAGGAGATTAAGGAAAATATGGCACAGGGAAACCAACCCATTGTGTTTTTTGCCCCTTAAGAAGAGGTTGGACAATCATTTGTCTGAAATGGTGTAGGTTTTCTTCTTGACCAGGGAGTTGGACTAGAAGGCCTCTACGGTTCCTTCCATCTCTGTTATGCTGTTATTCTTTTAAAGATATCCAGTCTATATGAAGGAACATTTTTGTGGAATTGATCAGAGCTTTCATTTACAGGCATCGGACTTAAAGACGACCAAACAATTTTTCTGTCTTAAGCATAGACCCTGCAGTGCCTTATTCTGTCACTCTACGGCTAATTTAGTACAGGTAGTCCTCAACTTATGACCGCAATTGAACCTAAAATTTCTGTTGCTAAATGAGACATTTGTTAAGTGAATTTTGTTCCATTTTACGACGTTTCTTGCCACAGCTGTTAAGTGAATGTTGTAATACGGTGGATTTTTTAAAATATTGTAAGCTGTCCGTAAATACCTACGTATATATAAATTGACTCAGCTATATAAATTTGTTAAATAATGATAGATAGAGATAGAAAATAGATAGTTGATAGATAGATGGTAGGTAGGCAGGCAGGCAGGCAGGCAGGCAGGCAGACAGACAGACAGATAGATGGATAAATGATAGACAGACAGACAGACAACAGATAGACACATACATACATACATACATACAGGGCGGGGCATAACCTTTTCCTAGGGGGTCACAGCAAGATCAACAGCAGTTTACAACTTCCGCGACACCTCATTTTAAAGCCCATAAAAAACTGAATTGAATGAGCTATTAAATGTTAAATTTGCTTTAAGAATGGCTGGAAAATTCGATTCGGAAGAACAAAGGATCATTGACAGAATAAAATGCATTGCCTTTCGACTTGCATCGGGATTTTCGTCATTTTCACAGCCAAGAAACTGCATTGGGTTTTGAAGGATAAAGGGGAATCCTGGGATGGCAGTTATTTCCGTGAGAAAATTTTATTGGAGAATGTCATTCCATTTCTCAGTGATCCAGACAATGTCTTGGTGGTTGGTGAGGCTGTCTTTCTTCATGACAAAGCTCCTTGCATGCGTGCAAATGTGACTCAGCAATTGTTAAAGGAAAACAATGTCGAATTTTGGGGCAATGACGTCTGGCCGGGAAATTCGCCAGATCTCAATCCGGCAGAGAACATTGGGGCCATAATTAAGGATGAAGTGGAAGCTCTGATGATTCAGGAGCAAGGTCAAAATCGATATTCGGTTGAAACTTTGAGAATGAATTTGGAAACTGTGTTGAAAAATCTGGAAAATCGAACGGAACTGTTTGAAGATTTGTTGTGTTCCTATCTACCTCGTTTGAATGCTGTTCGAAGGGCTAATGGTGGTCATACTGACTATTAAATCGTGTCAATAAACTCAGTTTTTGATGGGCTTTCGAATGGTGTATGAATTATTTGTGTTGTTATTACAAGTGTTGCTGTGACCCCCTAGGAAAAGGTTATGCCCCACCCTGTACATAGATGACAGATAGACGGACAGAGATAGATAGATAGATAGATAGATAGATAGATAGATAGATAGATAGATAGATAGATAGATAGATAGATAGATGATAGATGGTAGATAGATAGATAGACAGACGATAGATAGATAATAGATAATTGATAGATAGATGGTAGATAGATAGATAGATAGATAGATAGATAATAGATAGATGATAGATACAGTATAGATGATAGATAATAGATGGTTGATAGATAGATCAATTGATAGATAATAGATAGATAGATTGATAGATCAATAGATCGACAGATAGATAGATAGATAGATAATAGATAGATGATAGATAGATCAATTGATAGATAATAGATAGATAGATTGATTGATAGATCAATAGATCGACAGATAATAGATGATAGTTGATAGTTGATATATTGATAGATAGATAATAGATAGATGATATATAGTATAGATGGTAGGTAGATAATAGATAGATAGATAAGAGATAATTGATAGATAATAGATAGATTGATAGATCAATAGATCGACAGATAATAGATGATAGTTAATAGTTGATATATTGATAGATAGATAATAGATAGATGATATACAGTATAGATGGTAGGTAGATAATAGATAGATAATAGATAATTGATAGATAATAGATAGATTGATAGATCAATAGATTGACAGATAATACATGATAGTTGATATATTGATAGATAGACTATATATATATAATAGATAATAGATAGATCAATAGATAGATCAATAGATCGATAGATAATAGATAGATGATAGTTGATAGATGATAGTTGATAGATAGATGATAGATGATAGATGATAGATGATAGATGATAGATGATTGATAGATGATAGATGATAGATGATAGATGATAGATGATAGATGATAGATGATAGTTGATAGAGATAGTTGATAGATGATAGATGATAGATGATAGATAGATAGATAGATAGATAGATAGATAGATAGATAGATAGATAGATAGATAATAGATAGATGATATACAGTATAGATGGTAGGTAGATAATAGATAGATAGATAATAGATAATTGATAGATAATAGATAGATTGATAGATCAATAGATCGACAGATAATAGATGATAGTTGATAGTTGATATATTGATAGATAGATAATAGATAGATGATATACAGTATAGATGGTAGGTAGATAATAGATAGATAGATAATAGATAATAGATAGATAATAGATAGATTGATAGATCAATAGATCGACAGATAATAGATGATAGTTGATAGTTGATATATTGATAGATAGATAATAGATAGATGATATACAGTATAGATGGTAGGTAGATAATAGATAGATAGATAATAGATAATAGATAATAGATAGATAATAGATAGATTGATAGATCAATAGATCGACAGATAATAGATGATAGTTGATATATTGATAGATAGATAGACTATATATATATATATAATAGATAATAGATAGATCAATAGATATATCAATAGATCGATAGATAATAGATAGATGATAGTTGATAGATAGATGATAGATAGATGATAGATAGATGATAGATGATAGATGATAGATGATAGATGATAGATGATAGATGATAGATGATAGATGATAGATGATAGATGATAGATGATAGATGATAGATGATAGATGATAGATGATAGTTGATAGATGATAGATGATAGATGATAGATGATAGATGATAGATAGATAGATAGATAGATATTGATAGATTGATAGATTGATAGATAGATAATAGATAGAGATAGATATGCCACCATAGAGCCACACAGCTCTCCTCCTACAATCTCCCCAAACACAACAGCCTTCGTTATACATTGCACAATTTTTCCAGCAAGGCTGTACGTGCTGTTCTTTCAGTTTGGGGAAGATCTCCTGAGTGAGGTGAAGCGTTCTTGAGTTGGCCCATTTGGGGATGTGATCAAGCTAAGGCGTCTGATGACTCCAGTAACATCCCTGGGCGATGGGTTCCCCAAAGGGGAATCTACCAAGGAAGATTCAAGGTGTTTGAATGTGAAAGCGGGGCGATCGTGGTGGTAGCCCAGTCTGGCAATCTGTAACTCCTTTGTGGTGGAGAGAAATTCCAGGAGACACAACAAGCTTTCACCGCCCTTCAGCATCTTCTGGTCGGAGATCTTCGGTGGCAGTGAAATATTTTGACTGTGGGGAAAAGTGAAGCATTGATGCTGAGGCTGTTGATACGTATATTGTGACCTTCCTCCAGAGTCAGCCACCCTGGAGACCTGGCAAGGCACATGTTGTTAGTGCATCTTCGTTTCTGGCACTAAAATTACAGGGAAGGTTTGAGACCTTCACTTTCTCCATCTCTTGAACCTTTCAGCCTTCCAGAAACTTCTGTTTCAAAGGCGGGTTGATTTGCTCCAGATAGATGGGCGCAGGAGGAGGGAAATCAACCACTCATTCAGGGTTAAAAAGCGCCCTTCAAAACCAGGCTTAATTCTTCTCCATGACATAAGGTAAAGGTTCCCCTCGCACATATGTGCTACTTGTTTCCAACTCTAGGGGGCAGTTTCAAAGCCAAGCGCTGTCCAAAGACGTCTCCGTGGTCATGTGGCCAGCATGACTAAACGCCGAAGGTGCACGGAACGCTGTTACCTTCCCACCAAAGGTGGTCCCTATTTTTCTACTTGCATTTTTACATGCTTTTGAACTGCTAGGTTGGCAGAAGCTGGGATAAGTAACGGGAGCTAACCCTGTTACGTGGCACTAGGGATTCGAACCGCCGAACTGCCGACTTTTCTGATCGACAAGCTCAGCATCTTAGCCGCTGAGCCACCACGTCCCTTACCTCTGACATAGTCTGATCAGACAAGATCAAACCAGTCAGCTGGGCCTCCAATTTACTCTATATGTTCACTGAGTGCATAATGAACTCTTCCATTTGCAACTCTTTCCTTTATGTTAGAGGCACCTGCCGGAAGATTCAGCGATGTATAATTATATTGTCAGGACTTTAAATTGGAGGAAGAATTTGAGACAATGTTGACTTTTAAAAGTAAACTATCCTTGGTATTAAAAGTGCCTTAGAAAGAATAAGAAGCTTGTTTTAGCTACTATGGGAAGAGCAGGAACAACAGGACTTAAGAGTTAAGAGCTCCAGACGGATGAGATATGAAATTGGGTGAACAATTTTAGGGAAATCACTGCCTGCACTTGTGGCTTTCATGGACCATGGCCAAACTGGGAGGAAAGACAGCCTAGTCACATGAGGAGTGTGACACAAGAACCACAAATGCATGTGAAATCATGGTTTCTTCTTGACTCTTTATTTCAGACATTCAGTACTCAAGCTTTCAGTACTCAAGATTCCCAGACAGATAAAAAGGAAAGATATAACTCACCATAAAGTTGCCAAATTTGAAAAACAGTAAGCTATACTCAATCTTCATTGATATATTGCAACTCATTTTGGAGAAGAAACTCCTGAGGTTGGTGTGGGAGTTGTTGGTACATTTCCCATAGCTCTGTCTAACTAGCTTGCCCTGACTGATGAAGCTGCTGGGATCAGCAGCGAAATGTCTCAAACGAGCAAGCAAAAGAGAAGGTTGGAGAATAGAGAAACGGGGGTTACTCCTAGACAAACTCGCAAAGTTGCAAAAGGAGGAACGGAGAAACGGGTGTTAGTCCTAGACAAACCAGAACCAATTCAACCTTCAGACAACTTTACCTCGATGATTGAAAATCTTCATCGACATACCGAGTTATGCCGTAATGTGCAGCCTTTAAAATGGATTACCGGTTTTGTGTCTCTTTGGGGTTTATGCTTATTTCCCCCCCGAAGAGCAGCGATGAAATATTGTTTGTTGGGATTCCCCTGTGTTCTTCCTTGAAAAGTCATTGCTAAGTTTGCTCTGCCTTCCATATCCTTTCCCTCCTATTAACAGTCATCAAAATCACGGGATTATTTTCTCAGCAGAAATCTCTCTCCCTGTTGTGATTTGCATTTTGCGTTATTTAGAGTCCCACGAAAAGCCGAACTTTCCCATTTCCTCTCTTTTCAAAGAAATGCAATTTTGAAAAGACTCCTTGGAGCCTTGAGGAATCTTTCATGTCTATGCAGTTTGTGTTTTCTTAAAATCAAGAGTCGCAGACACCAAGCGGCTCAAAAAGAAGAGACATGATTGCGTTCCCACGATAAAATGTGAATTGATTCCCGCAGAGTATTTTACTTCTCATAAAACTGTCCACAGGATTCAGTGTGCTTGCTCACTCTCTCTGCCCGTTTCCTAGAGAGAGAGAAAATCTCATAACAACGAATGGAGATGGGAAGAAAAAAAGAAAGAGCTCTCAGTTTGGATGAGTTTGATGATAGGACAAGAATTTGAAATAGCAAGATTTTCATCACAGGGAATATTAGCATCCAGAATTGGGGTATGTTGTTGTTAGTTGTGAAGTTGTGTCCGACCCATCGCGACCTCATGGACAATGTTCATCCAGGCCTTCTACCATCTAGGCCTCTACCATCCTCTGGAATCCATTTAAGCTCACGCTGACTGCTTCAGTGACTCCATCCAGCCACCTCATTCTCTGTCGTCCCCTTCTTCTTCTTTTGCCCTCAATCTTTCCCAGCATGAGGCTCTTCTCCAGGGAGTCCTTCCTTCTCATTAGGTGGCCAAAGTCTTTGAGTTTCCTCTTCAGGATCTGGCCTTCTAAAGAGCAGTCAGGGTTGATCTCCTCTAGACTGACCGGTTTGATTGCCTTGCCGCCAAGGGACGCTCAGGAATCTTCTCCACCACCATAGTTCAAAGGCACTCAGCCTTTCTTATGGTCCAACTTTCACAGCCATAAATTGCAACTGGGAAGCCTTGACATATACACACTTTTGTTGGCAGGGTGATTTCTCTGCTTTTTAGTATGCTATCTAAATTTGCCATAGCTTTCCTCCCCAGTGGTATGCCACTTTAGAGTAGAATAGACCTTGGAAGGGACCTTGGAGGTCTTCTAGTCCAACCCTCTGCTCAAGCAGGAGACCCTGTACCACTGCAGACAATGACTGTCCAGCCTCTTCTTAAAAACCTCCAGTGATGAAGCATCCACAACTTCTGAAGGCAAGTTGTTCCACTGATTAATTGTTCCATGCTAACTTGTTAATTGTTTAATTGTTCCATGCTTATTTGCAAACATCAATGTCTAATTACTAATCAAACAGATGGTCTCCTGTTCCTCTTGAAGGAAAATCAAAGGCCTCTTGCCAACCTCTGAATCTTGATTAGCCCGCTGCTAAGCTCTGATTGGGAGATTTTTAATTTACTGAGCAATGAAACAAGTTTCTAGGTTCTATCATATCTCAAGACCTAAAACGGACACCTAACATCAAAAGCGTCATCAAAAAAAGCAGAACAAAGAATGTTCTTTCTGCACCAACTCAGAAAGCTCAAACTGTTCAAAGAGCTGCTGATTCTGTTCCACAGAGGAATGATTGAGTCTGTCATCTGCACCTCCATAACTGTCTGGTTTGGCTCTGCAACCCAACAAGACAGACACGGACTTCAGAGGATAATTAGAACTGCAAGGAAAAAAAAAAAAACAATGGCTACCAACCTGCCTTCCATCGAGGACCTGTATATTGCACGAGTCAAAAAGAGGGCTGGGAAAATATTTACTGACCCCTCACATCCTGGACATAAATTATTTCAACTTCTACCCTCAAAACGACAGTATAGGCCACTGCACACCAGAACAACTAGACACGAGAGCAGTTTTTCCCCGAATTCCATCACTCTGCTTAACAACTAATTCCCACAACCCTGTCAAATAATTTACTAAGACTGTATTACTATTCTTCTTCTCTTCCTTCCTAGTATCTATCTCTCCCCACTTATGACCATAACCATGCTGCTTGTATCTTTCAATTTATATTGTTTTTAATTTGTTTGCTGGTATGATTTGATTATTGGTAACCTTGACTGTCACTAAGTGTTGCATCTTTTTATTCTTGAGGAATGTATTTTATTTCGTGACCCGTCAAAACCGCGCTCGACTAAGCCGCGCCCGATTAAACCGCATCGCTGACGTCATCAACAGGGCGACAACAGCCAGCGCGGAGAAAGAAGGGCGCTTTAAATAGCGCTTTGAAAGCAAGCCGATTCAACTTAAGGTAAGGGTTAGGTTTAGGGTTAGGTTTAGGGTTAGGTTTAGGGTTAGGGTTAGGGTTAGGGTTAGGGTTAGGGTTAGGTTAAGGGTTAGGGTTAGGGTTAGATTTAGGGTTAGGTTAAGGGTTAGGATTAGGTTTAGGGTTAGGTTTAGGGTTAGGTTTAGGGTTAGGTTTAGGGTTAGGTTAGGGTTAGGGTTAGGTTAAGGGTTAGGGTTAGGGTTAGGTTAAGGGTTAGGGTTAGATTTAGGGTTAGGTTAAGGGTTAGGATTAGGTTTAGGGTTAGGTTTAGGGTTAGGTTTAGGGTTAGGTTTAGGGTTAGGTTTAGGGTTAGGTTTAGGGTTAGGTTAAGGGTTAGGTTTAGGGTTAGGTTTAGGATTAGGTTTAGGGGGGTTAGGTTTAGGTTTAGGGGTTAATTTTAGGTTTAGGGTTTACAGCGTACTTCTGTCTCCGCGCTGTTGTCGCCCTGTTGATGACGTCAGCGATGTGGTTTAGTCGGGCGCGGTTTTGTGGTGGAACCATTTTATTTTCCTAATGTACACTGAGAGCATCTGCACCAAAGACAAACTCCTTGTGTGTCCAATCACATTTGGCCAATAAAGAGTTCTATTCTATTCTAAAAAAAAAAAAAAAGTTATGCGGGACTCAATTAGAACTTAATTCAAATCCCTTGAGATTGCTTTGCTGATTGTGATACCATCCGCTAGACTGGGGCAAGTAGAGAATTCCATAGTCGGAGCCACAGGAAGCCTCCACTTACAACAGGGGGCGCCAAACTCCCATCATCATGGCGGCATCATGGGATGTATCGCAACTCCCCCCCTTGCTAAACTGGATGTGGGTGTGGCCAATGTGTGACTCATCCGGCCCGTGGGCCACAAGTTTGACACCCCTGACTTACAACCAATTTATTTAGTGACCGTGAAAAAAAAGTGACTTATGGCTGTTTTTCACATTTAAGACCATTGCAACAACCCCTTGGTCAGGTGATCAAAATTTGGACCCTTGGAAACGGGTTCATATTTATGATGGTTGCAGTGTCCTAGGGTCATGTGATCCCCTTTTGTGACTAGCAAAGTTAATGTGGAAGGCGGATTCACTTAACAACCAGGTTACTAACTTAACAGCCTCAGTGATTCACGCAGCAACTGTGGCACAAAAGATAGAAAAATGGGGCAAAATTCACCTAACAACTATCTTACTTAGCAACAGAAATTCTGGGCTTAATTGTGGCTGTAAGTCTTATAACTCACTCAGTTTTGGTTGTAAGTTGAGGGCAACCATAATTGTGGTTGTAAGTCTGGGCTCAATTGTGGCTGTAAGTCTTATAACTCACTCAATTTTGGTTGTAAGTTGAGGGCAACCACAATTGTGATTGTAAGTCTGGGCTCAATTGTGGTTGTAAGTCTTACAACCATTCAATTGTGTTTGTAAGTTGAGGACTACCTATATCTACAATGTACTTACATTGCAATGTAATGTGTCACATTGCACTGACCACCAGGAGGCAGTACACAATTAGTTTCATCCTCCTTGGAAGTTGTCAGATGTTTTGAGCCCCATCTTATTCCAGGAGATTGTGCAAAAAAATACAAAACTCTATCATTTGCATCAGTTGCAAAGTATCTACGCAGCCCTCCCCAGCTCAATTTTCACTGGCAGATTTTAAGAACTCAAGCCTGAGGTAAATACAACGGAACTTTTATTGCAGAACACAATAGCAAAGGACAGAACACAAACAAGAACGGAGCCCGCCTGACAGCTATTTATACTTGACAGCTGTCAGGCGGGTAGCCAATCGGCGGAATGTATTTGTCCCGTCGGCCGGCAGGTGCACCAGAGCCAATTAGAAACCTCGGGCTCTTGCTGCGGCTGCCGGCTGCGTCGGGAGGACGCAACAGCAGAGTGCTTGGGCCACCACAGGGCATCCCCGACACGAGTGACATCACGCTAGCCAAGCCCCTTAGGCACTCACTCCTTGAGGTCAAACACAACTCTGATGCGAGCCTCCATGAAATCAAGTTTGACACCCCTGCATTAGAGGATTTTTGAGATCACAACCACATCAGTAGCGGGTTCCTACCGGTTTAGACCGATTCGGCCAAACCGGTAGTAGCTTGGAGGCCTGGGTCACTGGAACTGGCAGCGACCCAGGTCTCCACACCCCCGAACTGGTTCTCCCGGACGGCACCATAGGGCACCGACATGTTGTTTTTGCTTTTGCGCATGCGCAGAGCAATTTTAGTTGTACTGCACATGCGTGTGCAGCGCGCCCCTGAGCAAACCACCAGTAGTCTCTGCCGGAGCCCACCCCTGGACCAGACGAATCCCCTGAATCTACAGGAGCCCTGAATAGATTATATTATGAGAAATAACATTCTCATTTGACCGGAGCAGCAGATAATCCAAATCAAATAAGGGCTGAAGACCTTCAGTTCGACAACAATTGCTCGTTTAATTCAGAATTAGGCCGATACAGAGACTAATTGATCTGCTTCACTGAGTAGTAGGCCTCGCTCAGCTACTGTTGGCCCTTCTAGAAAAGAACTGTGATTAGGCTCACATTACACTACATCGTGCCACGATCCTGGCCAAAATTCAGAAGTGGAAAAAAACTGAAAGAGGCCAAGAAAGGATTAACATGCTCAGTTGGCATAAAGTCCTAAACTGTTGGAGGAAAAAAAAAATAACCACAGGAGCCCTGGGTGGAAGCGAAGTAAATGAATTGGTCCATGATCAGAAGCCCTCAACATTGCAACATTTTTGTTGTTGCTTCGTTTTCCCTTGTGTCTTTATTTTTTGGTCACTGTGTTTTTATGTATTACACGCCTACACACTTGATTAGGGCAGAAGGACAGGGGGACGTAGGCAGAATTGCAGGAAAGTGAGTGGGGAGAATCCCGAGCAAATTATCCTTGCAAGTTAGAGGAGAAGGAGAAGAAGGACAAAGAGAATGAGAAGGAAAAGGAGGAGGAGAAAAGAAGATGCAGATGAAGAGGAGGAAGAGGAGAAGAAGAGGGAGGAGGAGGAGGAGGAGGAGGAGGAAGAGGAGAAGAAGAAGAAGAAGAAGAAGAAGAAGAAGAAGAAAGAAGAAGAAGAAGAAGAAGAAGAAGAAGAAGAGGAGGAGGGAAGGAGGAAAAAGAAGAGGGAGGAGGAGGTGGAGAAGAAGAAGGAGAAGGAGAAGGAGAAGGAGAAGAAGGAGGAGGAGGAGGAGGAGGAGAAGAAGAAGAAGAAGAAGAAGAAGAAGAAGAGGGGAAGGAGGGGAGGAGGAAAAAGAAGAGGGAGGAGGAGGAGGAGAAGAAGGAGAAGGAGGAGGAGAAGGAGAAGAAAAAGAAGAGGGAGGAGGAGGAGGAGGAGAAGAGGAGGAGGAGGAGAAGTGGAGGAGGAGGAGGAGGAGGAGAAGAAGAAGGAGAAGGAGGAGGAGAAGGAGAAGAAAAAGAAGAGGGAGGAGGAGGAGGAGAAGAGGAGGAGGAGGAGGAGAAGAGGAGGAGGAGGAGGAGGAGAAGAAGAAGGAGAAGGAGGAGGAGAAGGAGAAGAAAAAGAAGAAGGAGGAGGAGGAGGAGAAGAGGAGGAGGAGGAGAGGAGGAGGAGGAGGAGAAGAAGAAGAAGAAGAAGAAGAAGAAGGGAAGGAGGGGAGGGAGGAAAAAGAAGGGGAGGAGGGGAGGAGGAAAAAGAAGAGGGAGGAGGAGGAGGAGGAGAAGAAGGAGAAGGAGGAGGAGAAGGAGAAGAAAAAGAAGAGGGAGGAGGAGGAGGAGGAGAAGAAGAAGGAGAAGGAGGAGGAGAAGGAGAAGAAAAAGAAGAGGGAGGAGGAGGAGGAGAAGAGGAGGAGGAAGAGGAGGAGGAGGAGGAGAAGAGGAGGAGGAGGAGAAGGAGAAGGAGGAGGAGAAGGAGAAGAAAAAGAAGAGGGAGGAGGAGAGGAGAAGAGGAGGAGGAGGAGGAGGAGGGAGGAGGAGAGGAGGAGGAGGAGGAGGAGGAGAAAAGAAAGAAGAAGATGATTACTGAATGTAAGAATTTAAGAAAAGTTGAGTGGGCATGAGTCTACACTACAGCTGTGTCTGCAGTGATTATATTCTGAAAACAACATTTGCAATAAGCGTAACAGCATTTGAAGCAGTACTTGAATAAACAGACAAGTTCTGGAGCCCAGAAAGAATGAAGATTTATTAGATGAAAAGGAAAATTAAAAAATAGGGCACTACAATAGAAACCGATGGATGAAAACCACTCTGTATAAGGAACAGAATCAAACAGAAGATCCAGCTAAGACCATGAGAATGAGAACCCCAAGTGTGTTGTTTTAGAGTTGTAAATACTGTGTAAACTACTTTGCTGCTCATTGACTGTCAATAAATAACAAGACAACCAGAAACCAGAGGCAGAAAAGATATTTTATACCACTGGAACTCAGAGAGTTCAAAGTCTTGCAGATGAAAAGGATTTGGACTTCTGACTGTGGACATCTAAAGGACTATGAAAAGACCAAGAGAAGAACTGTGGCCATTGAGAACACAGACTGAATTTTCTGGCCAGATCTTCAGTTCTGCTGCTTGCCAGGAGTATGGATAAGAGGTATGACAACCACAATGTCATATCCACCAAGAAAGAGGCAGAAAGGCAGGGCAAGTGATACTACAAAGATTCAACATGGACTCTGAAGAAGCAAGGATCTCATCCATTCTTCCAATCCATAGAAAAGGAGCCAATAGGAAAATAAGTCTACTGCGTATTAATAATACAAATAGTGTTGCTGGAATTGAACAGATTAACAGAGTTGGAAGCAGAGGTGGCATTCAGCCAGTTCGGAACGGTTTGGGCAAACCAGTAGCTTCAACAATCAGCTGGCCCTGTCCACCTGGCCCTTCTCTATCCTGTCCTATATTTCCTGCTTTCTAGATCATCTCAATTGTGCGGCACAGCTGGATTCCCCTCCAGCTGTTTTACTTACTGTTGCCGATTTGAAAGATAAGCAGCCGAGCTTCTAAATGCTCCATTTTCAGTGCTGCATACATGCGCATAGCACCCATACATGCAAAGCACATGCTCACCGAACTGGTTGTTAAACTGCATCCCACCACTGGTTGGAAGGGACTTTGGAGGTCTTCTAGGATAACCCCCGGACACCCTAAACCATTTCAAACAAGCGGTTGTCCAATATAAGAGCCGAGGTGGCGCAGTGGTTAGAGGGCAGCACTGCAGCCTACTTCAGCTGACTGCTAGCTGTAGTTCAGCAGTTCAAATCCCACCAGGCTCAAGGTTCAGTTCAGTTCAATTCAGTTTCACTTTATTTGTATGCCGCCCTTTTCCCTGGGGGGACTCAGGGCAGCTCACAGTTCAAAGGGGGGGGAGGACAAACAATTTACAACATAAAGGCACTACATCATTTAAGAACTCAACAGTCATACAATTCGAGTAGGGGTTAGAGTCCTTAACCCCAGGCCAGCCGGGATAGCCAGATTTTAAGGGCGGCGCGGAAGGTCTGGAGGGTGGTGAGGGTCCGGATCTCCACGGGGAGTTCGTTCCAGAGGGTCGGAGCAGCCACCGAGAAGGCTCTCCTCCGGGTAGTTGCCAGTCTACACTGGCTGGCTGATGGAATTCGGAGGAGGCCTAATCTATGCGATCTTATCGGTCTAGTGGAGGTAATTGGCAGTAGGCGGTCTCTCAAGTACCCAGGTCCAATACCATGAAGGGCTTTGTAGGTGACAAGTAGCACCTTGAATCGCACCCGGAGACCAATAGGCAGCCAGTGCAGCTCGCGGAGGATAGGTGTTACATGGGTGAATCGAGGTGCACCCACGATTGCTCGCGCGGCTGCATTCTGGACCAGCTGAAGTCGCTGAATACTCTTCAAGGGCAGCCCCATGTAGAGCACATTGCAGTACTCCAGCCTAGAGGTCACAAGGGCACGAGTGACTGTTGTGAGGGCCTCCCGGTTCAGGTAGGGACGCAACTGGTGCACCAGGCGAACCTGGGAAAATGCCCCCCTGGTTACAGCTGACAAATGGTGTTCAAAAGTCAGCTGAGGGTCCAGGAGGACTCCCAAGTTGCGAACCCTATCTGAGGGGCGTACAATTTGACCCCCCAGCCTGAGAGATGGAACACTTGGCCAATTCGTTGACTCAGCCTTCCATCCTTCCGAGGTGGGTAAAATGAGGATCTAAATTGTTGGGGGGAATATGCTGACTTTGTAAACTGCTTAGAGAGGGCTGTAAAAGCAATGTGAAGCGGTATACAAGTCTAGGTGCTATTGCTATTGTTCTCTCTTCTTGAAAATGTCCAGCGATGGAGCCCTCACAATTTCTACAAAGAAAGATTTGGTTATCGTTATCCCAGACAAATGGTTTTTCCAATCTCTTCTTAAAACCTCCAGTGATATAGCAACCACAATTCTGGGGAGCAAGCTATTCCATTCATTAGCCGTTCTGATGGTCAGGAAATTTCTCCTTAGTTCTACCGGTAGGATGGGTTCCTCTTAATCTCGTAGCATCTCTCTCGTGTGATTTCTTGGGGACAGAGTGAGATTCCGTTTGTCTCTGCAATGCTCTGAAGAAAATGATCATGGAAAATGGTGTTTAGTTGTTGAATTTTTCAAACTGCTTTCACAACCCAGCTTGAAATGTTCTCTGAAAAGTTCAGCTATGCACCATCCAGGATGCACTGGCTCAAGTAGAAAATGGTCCATAGCCTTTCTCTACATCTTCCCTACCATAAATGTCCTTCATTTATGCATTGTTATGTTTCGTTTTTATTTTTTGTCTGTACCCCTCTTCCCTGATTTGAATTGTGAGCCGCCCGGAGTCCCCTTCGGGGGAAAAGGGCGGCATATAAATATAATCAAATCAATCAAATTCTTCACAACCATCTCCACCTAATGTTCTTGGACTTTGTCTCTATCAATGGATATCTGGAAGCCCCCCACCAAAAAATCCACAATGGTATAGGATCTCCTGCCATGGGACTAGAAGACTTCCAAGGTCCCTTCCAATCTATTATTCTATATTCTATGGCCTACGTTCTAAGGGACGCAAGGGCTCAGTGGCTAAGATGCTGTGCTTGTCGCTCAGAAAAGTTGGCAGTTCAGCAGTTCGAATCCCTAGAGGCGCATAACAGAGTGAGCCCCCATTACGTGTCCCAGCTTCTGCCAACCTAGCAGTTCGAAAGCACGTAAAAAATGCAAGTAGAAAAATAGGAACCACCTTTGGTGGGAAGGGAACAGCATTCCATGCGCCTTCGGCATTTAGTCATGCCAGCCACATGACCGCAGAGATATCTTTGGACAGCGCTGGCTTTTTGGCTTTGAAACGGAGATGAGCGCCGCCCCCTAGGGTCGAGAACGACTAGCACATAGGTGCGAAGGGAACCTTTACTTTTTATGACCTAACTAAATGGGCATAACAGGTAGCTTTCACAGAGGGCAAGCAGCTTGGATGCCGCAATGCTGCTAGAATAACCCATGAGTCATGCAGAGAAACAACGTTCTTCACCATGGTTATTTGGAGTTCCTGGATCCATTTCATAGCAGTAGACTTATATACCGCTTCATAGGCCTTTCAGGTCTCTCTAAGCGGTTTACAGAGACTCAGCATATTGCCCCCAACAATCTGGGTCCTCATTTTACCCACCTCGGAAGGATGGAAGGCTGAGTCAACCCTGAGCCGGTGAGATTTGAACCGCTGACCTGCTGATCTAGCAGTAGCCTGCAGTGCTGCATTTAACCACTGCGCCACCTTGGCTCTTTCATGTAGTCATATAGTCTCCTGCAAGGAGGTTCCTTCTGGAGATGCTCGATTCCAGTCTGCTTCATCACAGCCCAACAAGGATCTCTTGGTGTGCACCAAGATAAAGTCTTCTAAGCAATGTTCTTTCACTCGGCATCAGAGTGTGCTCTGGGAATCGCTAGCTTAGTACAAGCAGCTACAAAAGAGAACCACGATGACACCAGCACGAGTGTGACCCAGATAGTCTTATCTATCCAAGGCTCCTACCATTCCCACTGAGGTCAAGAGAGATCAAATGGCAGCAGTGCTGATTAGGAGCCTAACCTTTTACACAATGATTGGGAATAAAGCTGTGAGCACACAGACTAAGTGTCCTTAGAACAGGCACCGTCAGCAGCTTGCAAAAAGATGCATAAATCAAAACAATCCGAAGTAGTAAGGAAAGAGGCTTTAGCAACTCATTCTCTCACCCAGCGGTGCAACGGACAGCTGTGTGCTCACTGAAGACTCAACACACTCATCATTCCCAGATTGTTGATCGGTGCCATTTATGGAAAAGGGAATGAGGAAGGCAAAGATGATTAGGGGACTGGAGGCTAAAACATACAAAGAACCACTGCAGGAACTGGCCATGGCTACTCTAACGAAGGACCAGGAAGACACGATAGCAGAATTCCAATATTTGAGGAGCTGCCCCACAGGAAAGAGGGGAACAATCTATTTTCCAAAGCACCCGAAGGCCAGACAAGGAACAATGGATGGAAACTGATCAAGGAGAGATTCAACCTAGAAATAAGAAGAATTTTTCCGCCAGTGAGAACAATCAACTAATGGAACAGAAGTTGCCTTCAGAAGTAGTCGGTGCTTCATCGCTGGAGGCTTTTAAGAAGAAACTTTGTCAGCTACTTGTCAGAAAGGGTATTGGGTCACCTGCTTGAGCAGAGGGTTGGACTAGATGACCTTCGAGATCCCTTCCAACGGTGTTATTCTACTATTTTGTTAGAGGCGGGGAAATTAAGGCTTTGTGAGAAAACAGAACTCCGAACCTTCTCAAGAAGATGCCTCAGTCCAGAATGCCACTGTCCTCAGCCCCTTCTAAAGGAGGGCAGCTGATATTCCTTGTGGCTTGAGAAAATAATAATAATAATAAAAAGGAACAGCCGTCCCATTCACTCAGGAGATCCATTTGGAAAGCCTTCCGCCCTTTTCTCTTTCCATCGTTCCTTAATTTGGAAAGATTGTTCTCTCTCTCTCGCTCAAAACAACATTTTAAACCAATGTCTCTGCTGTGTTTTGTCTGCAGTCAGAGAGCACGGCCCCGGGGGCTTCCTTGGGCTTCCTTGATGCCTTTTGTAGCTTGTCTATTTTAAGGAGCCCTAAATCACCAAAAAAAGAAAAAAGCAAAAAAAAAAAAAGAAAAAAGAAAAAAAAAAGAAGGGACATTCATTCCAATACTTCAACTTTCCAGATGACACCAATTGCTCCTTGGATGCCAAGCTCCACCGTGTAGAAAGAACACACATTCTTGTGGTTTTTGAACTTAAAACCCCTGTCAGAAAAATATTTCTAGGGTTCGGTTTACCAGCCAGGCACCACACGGAGTTGCTTTCCACACCCCCAGGTCTCCTGGTCGTACGCAGTTGGGAGCAAAGTGGAAAAGGTGTCGACGGAGGAAGGAAACATCACTGCAATCTGATCTGGCAGATGGACGTTGACGCGGTGATTGTACGGGGTCTACTCAAATTTTTTTTCCTGCTAAGATTTGCTTATTTTTAATCGCACCAACATTTAAGGAAATCTGGCTTGTGTACGACTCTTGAATCAAAGGAGGGTTTTAAATATTGCGCCTGTATTTTTCCTCAGAGGGACATGGTGGCTCAGTGGCTAAGATGCAGAGCTGGTCATTCAGAAAGGTTGGCAGTTCGGCGGTTCGAATCCCTAGTGCCACGTAACAGAGGGAGCTCCCATTACTTGTCCCAGCTTCTGCCAACCTAGCAGTTCGAAAGCATGGAGTTTGAGGAGTTGAAATAAAGCTTTTTTGGGGTGTGTGTGTGTGCGCTCTCTGAACTTGGTTGATTTGTTGCAAACATTTCATGGCCCAATTAGGGAACATCATCAGTGCTAATAAGAGTGGGTTTGCTCTCAGTTTATAATTTAATATATGTTTATCAGTTCAATATAAACTGGGAGCAAACCCCCAGAAAGGAAAGAATAACGAGTTTGAGGGGTCTCCTTGGTGCTTTCTGAGCTTGGTTGTTTTCTTGCAGGCATTTCATTAACCAAACTACCGTAGGTAAAACATCATCGGTGCTAGTCTTGATGATGTCTTGACTAGCACTGATGATGTTACCTAGTGTGGGTAATGAAACCGACTTGCTTAGCTTCAGTGCAATGGTGGGTTCCGGATAACGTTTCAACCAGTACGGTACAACGGGGATGGGCATCCACCACATGTATGTGTGCAGAACATGTGCAAGCACATGCATGCGTACTTACCACCCGCAATGCTCCAGCTGCTTGGCGGAGTGGGTTCCACCACAAAACCGCGGAGGACAAAATCGCGCTCGAAAGCACGCATTTGACGTCATCACAGCGTGACGAAAACATCGCGCTGTGATAGAAAAATGTAAAAATAAAGCGAAAACCTTACCCTAACCCCCCCAAACCTAACCCTAAACCTAACCCTAAACCTAACCCTAAACCTAACCCTAAACCTAACCCTTAACCTAACCCTAAATCTAACCCTAAACGTAACCCTTAACCTAACGCTAAACGTAACCCTAACGCTCTAAACCTAACCCTAACCCTTAACCTAACCCTAACCCTATACCTAACTCTTACCTTTATGTGAATCGGCTTGCTTTAATTTTAATTTTATTTCAATTTTTAATTTTTTTCGTCATGCTGTGATGACGTCAAATGCGCGCTTTCGTCGAGCGCGATTTTGTCCTCCGCGGTTTTGACGGGTCACGGGCGGAGTGTTGCACAGGCACCGTACACTCAGTACGCGTAAGCCCCAATCAGCTCAAATACAGATAAGGAGGGTGGGTGGGCCCTCCGGAGCACTGTACCAGAACAGTATCTGGTGCTCCTAGCAGGAACCGGTACGCCCGTACCGGGGCGAACCGATTGTATCCCACCACTGCTTCAGTGGCATCTGCAGTAAACTGTCACGACACCAAAATGATGGGTACAATAGACTCTTGCAAATGTCGCCACTGCTCACAGGTATCCCTTGAATTATCACCATTTGCTTTGTGACTTCGAACCGTTTTCACACCTCCGACTATAGTCACATGATCAAAGTTCAGACGCTTGGCAACCGGTTCATATTTATGATGGCTGCAGTGTCCCCGTGTGTGTGTGTGTGTGTGTATGTGTGTGTGTTCATGTGATCCCCTTTTGCGACCTTCTGACAAGCAAAGCCAATGGGGAAGCCTGATTGCCTTAACAACCGTGTCCCTAACTTAACAACGCCCCATGATTTGCTTAACAACTGTGGCAACAAAAGTTGTAAAATGGGGCAAAATTCGCTGAACAGGTTTCGTGCTACGCCACGGAAATTTTGGGCTCAGTTGTGGAGTTGTAAGGTGAGGACTACCCAGTATTTTCCTCTGGATGTCAGATTTATTGCTCACGTATTTTCATTTGTCCCTGAGTGGCACAGTGATTAGAGTACAGTACTGCGGGCTACTTCTGCTGACTGCCAGCTGCCTGCACTTTGGCAGTTTGAATCTCACTAGAATCAGGGTTGACTCAGCCTTCCATCCTTCCAAGGTCGATAAAATGAGGACCCAGATAGTTGGGGGCAAGATGCTGACTTTGTAAACTGCTTAGAGAGGGCTATAAAGTCCCGTGAAGCGGTATATAAGTCTAAGTGCTATTGCTATTGTTGTTGCTTATCTCTCTGCTTGAATTAATGACAGACAGACACCAAAAGTGGGGATCCATAGAATCAGAAGTCAAGATGGCTTTAAACCAGGGGTGAAATACAGCAGGTTCTGACAGGTTCTGGAGAACCGGTAGCGGAAATTTTGAGTAGTTTGAAGAACCGGTAAATGCCACTTCTGGCTGGTCCCAGGGTGGGGTGGGAATGGAGATTTTGCAATATTCTTCCCCTGGAGTAGCAATAGCAATAGCAGTTAGACTTATATACCACTTCATAGGGCTTTCAGCCCTCTCTAAGCAGTTTACAGAGTCAGCATATTGCCCCCAACAACAATCTGGGTTCTCATTTTACCCACCTCGGAAGGATGGAAGGCTGAGTCACCCTGAGCCAGTGAGATTTGAACAGCCGAACTGCAGTCAGCTGAAGTAGCCTGCAGTGCTGCATTTAACCACTGTGCCACCTCGGCTCTTTAACCACTGCGCCACCTCGGCTGGAATGGAGAGGGAATGGAGATTTTGCAGTATCCTTCCCCTGGAGTGGGGAGGGAAGGGAGATTTTACAGTATCCGTCCCCTGGAGTGGGGTGGGAATGGAGATTTTGCAATATCCTTCCCCTAGAGTGGGGAGGGAATGGAGATTTTACAGTATCCGTCCCCTGGAGTGGGGAGGGAATGGAGATTTTACAGTATCCTTCCCTTAGAGTGGAAAGGGAATGGAGATTTTGCAATATCCTTCCCCTGGAGTGGGGAGGGAATGGAGATTTTACAGTATCCGTCCCCTGGAGTGGGGTGGGAATGGAGATTTTGCAATATCCTTCCCCTGGAGTGGGGAGGGAATGGAGATTTTGCAGTATCCTTCCCCTGGAGTGGGGAGGGAATGGAGATTTTGCAATATCCTTCCCCTGGAGTGGAGAGGGAATGGAGATTTTGCAGTATCCTTCCCCTGGAGTGGGGAAGAATGGAGATTTTGCAGTATCCTTCCCCTGGAGTGGGGAGGGAATGGAGATTTTGCAATATCCTTCCCCTGGAGTGGGGAGGGAATGGAGATTTTGCAGTATGCTTCCCCTGGAGTGGGGAAGAATGGAGATTTTGCAGTATCCTTCCCCTGGAGTGGAGAGGGAATGGAGATTTTGCAGTATCCTTCCCCTGGAGTGGGGAGGGAATGGAGATTTTGCAGTATCCTTCCCCTGGAGTGGGGTGGGAATGGAGATTTTGCAGTATCCTTCCCCTGGAGTGGGGAGGGAATGGAGATTTTGCATTATCCTTCCCCTGCCACGCCCACCAAGCCACACCCACAGAACTGGTGGTAAAACAAAATTGAATTTTACCACTGCTTTAAACTTTTCTCCATCTTCCTTGCGACCAACATATTGACTTTTTTTTTAAACTTTCCCTCCCATTCAGATGCTCAGGATTTAAGCTGCGTAAGAATAGCTCTCTGAGTCCCAAAATAGGAAGCCGGTTCAGACTCGGTCTCCTTTTACATAGCAAAGCATTGTGGGAATTCGCCGATTCCCAGGCTAAAGACTTCGCAGGACCAGTTCCTTTTCTCACCCTCTCAATGACCCCCCCCCTCCTCCCATCCCCACCATCGGGCCAAAACGAAGCCCCAAGAATCTGTTCTCCAAAGCCTCTTGCAAGACCTCATTTCTGCAAATGATAGGTTGCTTCCACGGGCAAAACACGTTCCTCCTTAAAGGGGATGTTTGTACAGTAAATGTAGAAACCACTCTGAGGTTATGTTACGAGTCTTGGTATTAGTGGGCGTCTCGTGGGCAACTATAGGTTTGTGGTGTTGGGATGGGCTGATGTCTGAATTATGAATTAACTTCCTTCTGGTTCCATTGGGGTAAACCTCAGAGTAGCTTATACACTTAGTGCTAAGTATTCCCTAAAGTACGTAGCATTTATTTAAAACATGCCTATAGAGTGTAAGGGCCCAAAGGAAAGGCCTGCTTTAGCAAAATTCTGGGTAAGCAATTTTAAGCATTATAAACTGTTGAAAGAAATGTCCTCCTGGGTCAGCTCCAAGTGGGGGGAGAAGACACTGGAGACATGGAGGCTGCTTGGAAAGATGGTTTTAATGGTGGACAGGACCACATGGCTTGAGCCCTGTACAGAAAAGGTGATCACATGCTTCAATGTTTGGTGGAGAAGAAGAGAAGGGCTGAGGGAGGGGCTTGCTAGACTTTTTATACCCTGTTTAGTCCCACCTCTCTGTTTCCTGTTCCTGTGTAAGAAATGTATTCTGATTGGTTGTCAGACTCCCATGGTGCCATGCAGGGGGCTACTCTCTAGGCTGTGTTTTTGAATCCAAGTGTGGATGAGCTCTCAGATGCCATCTGCTCAGCTGAGTAAAGTTCCAGTATTATCATGCCTTTCTGTAGCTGCTGCTGAAGTCTTTATTATGTAAAGTGGGCTAGCCTGGCTAGTCTTAATGGGCCTATTGACAAAGTGGGGGTCAGCAGGAAGCTATAGTAACTATTCTGTCTTTTAAAACATGCTTCTTTTCACATCCAGAGAAACATTCTGCCTTTTCAATATTTCCTAGGATATTTCATTTTTCTGGGATGATAACTTCCCACAAAATGAGGGGGAAAAAACAATTAACACGGAGCCTCACCTCCTCCTTTGGGTACCTCCAGGAATTTTTTTAGCCAAAGCTTTAAATTGTATTCCTTTAGAGATTTCCCACTCTTTTCATTTTCCAGTGGAGCGACCACTCACGGTCCTGCTTTTCGCTGTGCGGGGTGAATTCAGCCGTATCGGATGGAGCAGAGAAGAATGTTCCATGAGAGGCAATATTTATTAAAACATTCAAACAAACATTCAAGCAACTTAGAACTGGGGAGAAATTTCCTGACAGTTAGAACAATTAATCAGTGGAACAGAAGTTGCCTCCAGAGGTTGTGAATGCCCCAAGCATTGGAAGTCTTTAAGAAGAGGTTGGATAGCCATTTGTCTGGAACGGTATAGGGTTTCCTGCCTTGGCTGGGGGTTGGACTAGAAGACCTCCAAAGTCCCTTCCAACTCTGCTATTGTATTATTGTAAATAACAGCATCAAACAAAAGCAGCCAATTGTAATCCCAAGGAGAGTAAATGAACCAAGACTTTACAGTAAATCGGCATTCGTTTCCCAAAAACTGGAGGTTTTCCGAAGAATGCCGGAGGAGAGACATATGTTTCGGTCTAAAATAAAATTATTTGTGTTTGTTTTTCTACAAGTCAGTTATGAAAATTATGCCCGAGCCTCAATTGCATGACCCCCTTATTAAATTTTGAGCAAAACCAAGCCTGTTTTTCCAATCTTTTGCAAATCCCTCTTTCGCTGCCTTTTCTATTCACCAGGGATATCCGTCTTTCTTTTAGCTAACTTGTTCAAAATGTTGGTTGGGTTGGGTGGGAACAGATCGAGGTTTTTTATTTTTTTACCATTTGATTTTCCGTGAAAGAGCAAAGATTTGGTCCATCCGCCTTGTTTTGCCTTGATTCCTTTTGACAGCTGGACATATTTCATTATAGTTATCTCACGAAAGTAGCTTGAAGAATTGCAGACAAGGAAGTCAGAAGCGGTGCCTGTTTTGTTATTAGTATTAGAGAATATCAGACAGGACAGCCGATATCGGTGGAGAAGAGAGGAAACAGAAATGTTGATAGCTGCAGTATAAATAAGTGGTTTTGACGTGGGAATTGTAAGCCGTAATAAGCAGAAAATGTTTTCGGATACGCATTTTGCACTCAGCGAGGTTGCTGTGCAAAATTTAGAGCCAGCAGTTATGAAGTTTGCACTAGTTTGAAGTGCCTTCCAGTCAGCCTCGTTTTATCCCTTCCTCTACTTTACTGAGGAAAATTCATACATATGAACCCAAAAGGAAAAAAAAAAAAAGATTGTACATAAGGAAGTTAAACAGGGAAGGTTAACAGGATTGGGGAAACTTTGCGTCCTGCTATGTTGTACAATGAAGGTTAAAATATCGTAAAATTACTTCCTAGTGTCACCCCGAGTCCCTATTTCCAGTGACTCTCTGTTTTCTGATGAGTAAGTGGAAAGTTTAAAAAGAATATTGGAAAGCCTAGTTCCGTGATGGCAAACCTATGGCACATGTACTACAGGTGGCACAGAGAGCCTTCTCTGCAGGCCTGTGAGCCGTCGCCCCAGCACAGCTCCACTGTGCGTGCATGCGCGCCTTCCACCGACCAACTGAATTTTGGGTCTCTGGGGTGCATGCGGGAGACCTGGGTGGGATTCAAATAATTTAACAACTGGTTCTCTGCCTAATGACCATCTGGGAAGGTGGGGCTCGGTGGTCATGTGACTGGATGGGCGTGGCCAACTCACGGTCACTCAGGTCGATGGGCGCTTCGTCCTAGCGGTTACAATGTAATAAGGGTTAATCGGAGAGGCAGTTTCTGTAAGCAGGGCAATAAAGATTAGGCTAGAAACAACACTAGAATGTTTCCTTCCTGCCTTCCTTACAGGATTAGCCCTGTAAAGTGGGGAAAAACAAAAAGAGATTTTTTCCAATAACCGGTTCTCCGAACTACTTAGAAAGTTACCAACTGGTTCTCCCGAATAGGTGCGAACTGGCTGAATCCCGCCACTGGCATGCACCTGGGGGTGAAGAGGGGTCATGCATACATGCATGCAGGGCTGGGGGGATTATAGGGGGGGGGGTGGCACACCCACCTAGTGGCCCGTTTTTGGTCCCAGGAGGCTGCAGGGAGGCCAGCTAGGCCCAAAACAGGGTGGGGTGGTGTCATGCCCGTATGCACCAGGGTCGGGATTCACAGGGGAAATGTGCACATGTAATGCATTATGGGTGCGGGCACGCACATGCTGTTGCACACTTTTGGCACATGACAACAAAAGCCATCACTGGCCTAGTTTAAGGTTGTGAATTCACCAAGAGAGCAGAAAGGAAAGATTAACGGGAGTTTGGGGGTGGTCCTTGGTGCTTTTCTGAGCTTGGTTGATTTCTTGCAGACGTTTCATTACCCACACTAGGTAACATCATCAGTGCTAGTCAAGACATCATCAAGACTAGCACTGATGATGTTTTGCCTACGGTAGTTAATGAAATGCCTGCAAGAAAACAACCACGCGGGATGTAAAAACAATTATAGTCATATGAAGATTGAAGTATGGTGATAGTAATATATATATATAGAAATATATATATTGAAATAGATCTATACTAGTCTCCCTTTGTTTATTTATCAGCACAAATACAACACAAATGTACAAAGGCAACAGTAAAAATATTGGGTTTCTGTCTGGATGGTCTCTTATGACGAGAGAATGGAAGCAGTGAACTTCCTCCCATATTTGGGCATACCAGGGGTTGTGACTTTAAATATATACCTTTCTCCCTGGCTCAGCTGATAAGGAGAAGAAGTCTGTGGCTTAATGGTTAACACATCTGCCTAAAATGCAATAGCAGCACAGGTTCTAATCCCAGTAAGGGTATGGCTAGCTGATGAGAGCTAAATAGCTTGAAATAGATCTATACTAGTCTCCCTTTATTTATTTATCAGCATAAATACACACGAATGTAACAAAGGCAACAGTAAAAATATTGGGTTTCTGTCTGGATGGTCTCTTGTGACGAGCCGATAGACAGAGAATGGAAGCAGTGAACTTCCTCCCATATTTGGGTATATTTATCCTTTATTTATTTATCAGCACAAATAAAAACACACACACACACACACACACACACACACACACACATATATATATAAACACACACACACACACACACACATACATGTACGTACGTACGTACGTACGTACATACATACATACATACATACATACATACATACATACATACATACATACATATATATATATATATATATATATATATATATATATATAGTGTCACAACCCCTGGTATTTATTTATCAGCATAAATACCACACAAATGTAACAAAGGCAACAGTAAAAATATTGGGTTTCTGTCGTGATGGACTCTTGTGACGAGCCGATTGACAGATAATGGAAGCAGTTAGCTTCCTCCATAATTGGGCATACCAGGGGTTGTGACACTAAATATATACCTTCTTCCCTGGCTTCAGCTGATAAGGAGGAGAGCCTGTGGCTTAATGGCTAAGACGTCTGCCTAAGATGTAATATAGCCCACGTTCGAATCCCAGGAAGGGTATGGCTAGCTGATGAGAGTTAAATAGCTTGAAATAGATCTATACTAGTCTCCTTTATTTATTTATCAGCACAAATACCACACACACACACACACACACACACACACATATATATTTGATTTAAAATATATAACTTGATATGAATTATAGGTGATGACTGTGGAAGGGATGCACGAAAGCTCTTTGTAACCAATTGACACACTTTTTACAATTTGTAATGGAAGATATTTTTGTGGTGTTTGTTGTGTTTTGTCTGTTTGTGTTTATTCAAAAATAAAACATTATATTAAAAAAAAAGAAAACAACCAAGCTCAGAAAGCACCAAGGACCCCTCAAACTCCTATTATTTTTTTCCTTTCTGGAGGTTTGCTCCCAGTTTAAATTAAACTGATAAACGTATATTAAATTATAAACTGTGAGCACACCCACTGTTATTAGCACTGATGATGTTCCCTAATTGGGCCATGAAATGTTTGCAACAAAACAGCCAAGCTCAGAGAGCACCAAAAAAAAGCTTTATTTCCACCCTGAGCTACAAATATTCTTCTTATTGATAACAGACGTTTTCTGGAGGTTTAAGGAAGGTTCCAAGAAGATGAAAGCTTATAAGGGCCTGACAGGGAAAGTAGGAGGAGAAATAAAATCCTTTCCAGCAATAGTGCTATATATTTGTATAAATAAATTAAGAAGTAATGGGCAAGAGTTTGCAAGTATGAGCCGCAGTGCTCGTGATGTGCTTATTTTCCTAAAACCGACTGCCAGATAATTATTATGACAAATGCAAGCTTGGAGCAGTCCTTGCAAAAAAAACATAACGAAAAGTTTGGAGCAATGTTAAGATGTTTAAAATTTAATAGCTGGAGCAGCCAAGGGTTGGACAATGAGTAAGAACACACAGTTATAGCTAATTGACTAAAGAGAGCTGGTTACTACGTGAGGCAATCTGAGCTGTGATTGGTTGCTGTGAGTGAAAAGGGGGGTCCCTTGTTTCCCGCCTTTTTCCTTGTGTGTGACCTGAACTTAACTGAGATTTACCTCATGATGTTCCTTCTGTCTTAATTTACCTGATGACTCTCCTGTTTGCCGATGTTATTTACCGGAAATGTATTTATTTATTTAAACTGGTTCTTGTCAGCATCTCTGACCCCCATTCGACTGCGCAATTCCCTGACAAGCAACATAGAACATAGAATAATAGACTTGGAAAGGAACTTGGAGGTCTTCTAGTCCAGCCCCCTGCTCAAGCAGGAGATTCTATACAATTTCAGACAAATGGCTGTCCAGTCTCTTCTTAAAAGCCTCGAGTGATGGAGCACCGACAACTTCTGGAGACAAGCCTTTCCACTGATTAATTGTTCTCACTATTAGTCAATTTCTCCTCAGTTCTAGGTTGCTTCTTTCCTTGATTAGCTTCCATCCATTGTTCGTTGTCCTGCATTCTCGTGCTTTGGAGAATAAGTTGACCCTAAACTTCTCTGTGGCAGCTGCTCAAATACTGGAACACTGCTATCATATTGCCCCTCATCCTTCTTTTCTCTAGTCTAGACATACCCAATTCCTGCAACCGTTCTTCATATGTTTTAGACTACAGCCCCCTAATCATCCTTGTGGCTCTTCTCTGTACTCTTTCCAAAGTCTCAACCGTTTTTTTTATATAGTAGTGACCAAAACTGGGTATTGTGGTGACCAAAATGAGATGATGAGAAAGTTGATCAATTGATGAGTAAATACGAGAGGATAAAGTGGAAAAAAGGCACTGCTGTCGTCAGTGGATACCAGTAATTAATCATAATTAAGAGCCAAGGTGGCGCAGTGGTTAAATGCAGCACTGCAGGCTACTGCTAGATCAGCAGTTCAGCGGTTCAAATCTCACCGGCTCAGGGTTGACTCAGCCTTCCATCCTTCCGAGGTGGGTAAAATGAGGACCCGGATTGTTGTTGGGGGCAATATGCTGACTCTCTGTAAACCGCTTAGAGAGGCCTGAAAGGCCTATGAAGCGGTATATAAGTCTACTGCTATTGCTATTGCTATAATAAGAGACACAAAAGATACTCTGCATCCCTGGACTTCAGAAAAAAAACGTTTTAGTCCCTTGCTATTAAAGCAGATTTTTTTGCCTTCAGGAGAGAAATAGGATGGTCCTTCAGAACAGGAGACACAACGGTGGATGCCGAAAGAACAGAGAGAAAAATTGGCTTGTGAAGTTTGCTGCCTACCAGGAAGAAAGACGATCGAGGTCATGAAATAATTTCCAAGATTTACCACTGACAATTTCCCCAATGCTATAATCAGTGGTGGGTTTCACATTTTGTTACCACCGGTTCACCCCGCGCGCGTGCTCACTATGTGGGCGCACGCACACACGCACACACCCCCTTCTATGCATGCACCTGGCCTTCTATGCATGTGCTTTGCTCTCACGCATCTTCCGCACATGCACCCAGCCTCAAAAACATGCCTAAATAGAATGGCATAGACCCGGGGCAGAGCGGTGGCAGACTCACCCACAATTTCTGCTACCAGTTTGGGTGAATACCACCCCTGGCTATAATATACTGGGGTATATACTGGGACTAAAGATACTGCAGAGAACAGCTACAAACATGCTATCAGAGATCTTGAAACCCAGTGGGAGGTTCAAGACTTGGAGAGCAAAGCAATTCCCTTATCCTTCCTTCTAGTCCATGGAATGGGGATATGATGGTTCAGCACTTAAAAACAATGAACTTTCAGTTGGAAAGCTGCCAGCCTGGGTTTGAGACTCAAGCACCACATGATGGGATGAGCTCTCATTACTTGTAGAGCCGAGGTGGCGCAGTGGTTAAATGCAGCACTGCAGGCTACTTCAGCTGACTGCAGTTCTGCAATTCAGCTGTTCAAATCTCACCGGCTCAGGGTTGACTCAGCCTTCCATCCTTCCGAGGTGGGTAAAATGAGGACCTGGATTGTTGTTGGGGGCAATATGCTGACTCTGTAAACTGCTTAGAGAGGGCTGAAAGCCCTATGAAGCGGTATATAAGTCTAACTGCCATTGCCATTACTTGCCCCAGCTCCTAGCATGCAAGCAGGGGTGGGATTCAGCTGGTTCAGACTGGTTCAGGTGAACCGGACGCTAATTTTGCATCTGGTTCGCTGAACCGCCAACCCTACTCTGGCCCTCCCAGGAGTTTCCACGCGGCCCATTTTGGATGCCAGGTGAGTGCAAGGCCCACATGGAGGTTCCGGGAGGGCAAAAAACGGGCCTCACGGAAGTTCCGGAAGTCTGGAAATGGGCCCAGTTCATAACAGAGCCCAGAAAGCTTCTGGAATCTGGGGAGGGTGAACCCCCGCCCTACCGCTGTGGTGCAGGATGGCTGAGTAAGCATCGAAAGAGCCGAGGTGGCGCAGTGGTTAGGGTGCAGTACTGCAGGCCACTTCAGCTAACTGTTATCTGCAGTTTGGCTGTTCAAATCTCACCGGCTCAGGGTTGACTCAGCCTTCCATCCTTCCGAGGTGGGTAAAATGAGGACTCAGACTGTGGGGGCGATATGCTGACATGCCCACTGTGGCCACACCCACCCAGCAACTGGGAAGAGAACCGGTTGCTAAAAATTTTCAATTCCACCCCTGCATGCAAGCATCCAAAAGCGAGTAGATTAATAAGTGCCACTACGGTGGGAATGTACAGCCTCAGTGTAAAGTCACGCTGGCCACACGACCATGGAAGCATCTTTGAACAATGCTGTCCCCCTTGGCTAAGCAACGGAGATGAGCACCGCTCCTTAGAGTTGAACATGAGTGGACAAGGGGAAACTTTCAGTCCATGGAAGAGAAACAGAAAGAGAAAGAAAAATGTTTTAAGTTAGTGACTGATTAACTGAATGCAAATGGCGAATGACGGGAGATATTTGATTTCTGGAACTGTGATGGAATTATCTCCATAATGGAACTGCTAAAATTTTTGGCCAAAGCATAGCATTGAACTGAGGAGGTCTGTGGGGAGTAGAAACCGACATTCTGACATAAACATCTCAAGTTTGTGCACTGCAGAAAGTGAGTCTCTTGCTGACACGGGGCCTCTTCAACCACTCAGTATAAAATCAGAAGGAAGGCTGGCTCCTAAAGACTGTGGCTTCAATTTCCTCTACCCTCAGACTCAATACAGTAATAAGGGAAATAAACAAAAGAAACTTGAGGGAGAGAAAATATGATTTCAGAGGTCTAAGGGAGATTTGGTAGGATGTCTCCCATGATTGGAATACAGCAGTTGAAGGATATCCTTTGTTTTTATTGCTAAGGTCTTTTGGCGACCTTTGAAAAATGATGCAATGGAATAACACAAAGGATCTGCTCAAAAGTAATGAAGTGATAGAAAGAAGGAAGAGTGGCATTGTGGTAAAAATATCTTAAAATGTTCAGAAATCCATATGGATGAAACTGGCTAAATATAGGCAACCTCTGGATTAAAATAAGCAGAAGAAGTAATAAAAGCCAGCCATTGGTGCCTACTTTTGCCATTAGGGTGCAAAAACTGCAGATCTTGCAGAAAGGTGGGATGAAGATGTTTTTGAAAGGCTCCAGTGGTGGAGCACCCTCAGGAGGAGGAAAAGGGGGAGAAGGGGGAGAAAAAGGAGAAGGAGGAGGAGGAGAAGGAGGAGGAGGGGGGGAGGGAGAAGATATAGGGGGGAGGAGGATAATATAGACAGGAGGAGGATAATATAGAAGAGGAGGAGAAGGAGAATATAGAGGTGGAGGTGAAAGAGAAGAAGGAGGAGGAGAAGGAGAAGAGGAGGAGGAGGAGGAAGAAGAAGAAGAAGATGATGATATGGGGGGAGGAGAATATAGACAGGAGGAGGATAATATAGAAGAGGAGGAGAAGAAGAATATAGAGGTTGAGGTGGAAGAGAAGGAGGAGGAGGAGAAGGAGAAGAAGAAGAGGAGGAGGAGGAAGAAGAAGAAGAAGAAGAAGA